>NW_010184750.1:0-29826 GCF_000695765.1 Mesitornis unicolor | reverse complement strand
GCTGAGTTTCCACCCAGAGCAAGCGTAACAACCTTTTCCCACTTACCAGCCAAAAATAGACCCCCCTCTCCAGCGCTGCTGAGCACAGAAACTCTTTTCCCAGTGCTGGGACACATCCCATATTTACCTACCTTGTAGTGAGAAAGGGAATTAAAAGACAAACCAAAGGAGGATGTATGGCAGGGAAGGAGAAACACTGCAGCTTCAACCCAAACCCAGTGTCGCAGTCTACCATCGTAATTATGCTCTAGACATCATGCTGATACTCCCAGCCGCAACGCGCAGGCTGTGTCAAGTCTGTCGCTCCCCCCCACTCACTTTTCCTTGACTGGGGGGGGCAAAAGGATGGGTGGTGATGAGTTTAGTAGAGTCCGTGGGGGAACATCCATCAATGAAAAGCGTATAGAAGCAGTAAGATGGTGCAGATGCCAATGATGCTACCCAAGATGAGAGAATCTCGTCGTTTCCGAAGGTTGATCCTTTGAATCAGGCTGTTCACTGCTGGAAACCGATCTTTAAGGAGTCTGAGTCAAGGTCATATCAGCAAACGATATCTTCACTAATAAACCCCAAATTCTGTATGTGGAAATCCCAATACTGCAAGAAATGCAGAACTACTCCCAGGCTGGAGAAAGCAGATGCAGTAAAACCCCTGAAGGGTAGTTAGCAGGATTACCACTGTACTTCACTAATAAAGGACAATCAGAGAGAGAGAACAGAACAGCCTAGAGCTCACATTTACACATAATTCATCACTTGATCACCTAAATTGCCAGTGTTTGATATACTTTAATCTCCAGCATGTGAGGCTTAGTTACTTTTGATAATTGTGTTTAAATGAGAATGAGAAAAAAGTAAATGGGGCAGTTACATAAAACATCTGTGGAATTTATTTAATGGAGCTCTGTTACTGGTGAAGGGAACAACCAAAGGCATTTGCCTGAGAAAAATCATGCATGTTGCATGACTAGGCACTGTTGAAGTATAGCACATAGGAAGAACTCCTCCTGCTGTAAAATCATAAAGATGCAAATCTGTCTTTTAATGTACAAAATACAACTGCCAACGAGATAATAAGTTTCTGAGCTTCACATCTTTGGTACCAAGAATCTCTTAAGGCCAAAGCTTATTGAATTTTTTTTTTGTTCTTGCCAGTTGCTAAGAACTGTAATGGAATTTATGGGTTACCAAGATACATCTCTTCGGGATGTAATCCGTCTAATCACAGAATCACAGAATCGCTCGGTTGGAAAAGCCCTCTGAGATCATCACGTCCAACCGCTCCTGTCTACCCCCTAAACCATATCCCTAAGTACCTCGTCTACCCGCTCTTTAAACACATCCAGGGATGGTGACTCCACCACCTCCCTGGGCAGCCTGTTCCAGCTTCTGACGATCCTCTCAGTAAAGAACTTCCTCCTTATCTCTAACCTGAATCAAATGATGCTGATGCTGTTCTTTGGGCCCTTATGACAGAAAGGAAGGAGTAAGTGGGAAAACCACAAACACGCATGACCAGACAGTCTGGGACATTCTTCAGCCATGAGCACAGAATGAGAGGAGAAACCAACAAACCAAAACCTTACTATCTACAAGGCTGTGTGTGACAGACCAGAGGGTACTCAGGTCATTAATAATCTTATCTGTAAACCATAACAAGCAGCAGTGTATGCTGAGCTTCAGCTCTGGACAGTCTTGAAAGCAAAAAGCAAGAAGTAAAATGGAATTATACTTTTATGAAAACATATAGCAGGGAAAGCCATAAAATGACGTTGCACAGCTCTACCTGAAAATGAAGCGCCATGGACTTATGTGCAGTATTCAAATTTGAGTAAAAATAACTCATTCACCACATATATCATTAAGATGCTTCAGTCAGATTATCAAGTGAGACTGGTTAAAAAACGGTCTGTTTGTCACAGGTGACAATACTGCTACAGGTTATACAGCCGTTGACATCGCAACGCATTGCGATACCCAAATGACAGAGTGAAAAATTGTACTATACCTCTTCTTATGCCCTGGCAACACAGATTTTAGGAAAGGATACTAGCCAAGGTATTCATCTTGCTCTGTATTGACTTCAACATCCCTCTCTGCGAAGTCATATTTTCTTTAGTTGCCATGGCAATGCTGGAGAAAGAAAAAAAAAAGAGTGGATCAAGTTGTCGGTGCTAAGAATAATCTGCAGCTAAAACAAGAGAGAGCAAGCAGGCAACGCTTCTTTAGAGAACAATGAATGAGGTGAAGCAATATGAATGAAACCACATTTTTTCCATTAATCTCTATCCTTTACACTTAAAGGATTTCTCTTTTTACAGAAGCCATTAAGAACTGAAAACACTGCGCTTTCTTGAAACGGGCAGGGTTTTGGCACATCTCCCCCATCCCCAACAAAAATGTTACTGCATTACAAGCAAACCTAAAGGTACTCTTCTGGCCTAAGCTTTAAATTGAGAAGTTTGTTTAATCCCAGACGCCCCATACTTGCCTTCACTCTAGAAAGCATGTGAAATTCCTTGTCTGCCATCAGCATACGATGGCTACAGAGGTATTAAACAACCAAGAGCTGACTGTGAATTAAAAATCAATTTGCAAAGCCAATGTGCTGGTTTAGAGGAGATGGAAGTGCTGTCTGAGACCCAACGCCACCCCTGGAGCTTTACACAGAAGAATTCTGGACCACCAAGGCAGGACATCAGTGACCGGGTCTTGGACGACGTCTGAACACAACACAGCCTTGCGGTCTGCTCTGACTCGGGATTAATGCCGTCCTCTGAGCCCAGGTAAGTGGGCACAGCTGGTGTATAATGAAACTGCATCAAATGATGCTTCCATCACAGCACAGGTAAAATACATTTTTGAGCTTTGGTCTTCATTAACAATATCATCCATGGATATGTATGTTTTCATACTCATTTGTATGTTTCTTTACTAATTCACGGTCCAGCTGTATGTACTTTATCCCACTATAAGGACACAATACAGGTGAATATGAAACAGAATTTCCCATTTCAAATCTGATACATTCTAGAAGTCAGAAAAAAGAAACTGTGCTCTTAAAAAAACGACATTTAAATGAGGATTTTAAAGAACTACTCAGCTGACAAAAATTGTTCTCTACATTAAGTTTCCTTTCAGCTTGTAAAACAGAGTTATAGGGCGGAAAATGTAAGAGTAGGCTACTACTGCTAGCCCCAGGCAGTATTTCACGTAGCTACTTTGAATGCAACAGCTTTGTAGAGATAAACTGCACATCCAGAGAAACAGTATATAAAAGATCAGGCTCTGGAGATGCGGTGCTTAAGAAGGAACAGTACGACAAACACTGCTCTCCTTGGCTGGCATGCATCTAAAAAATAAAGAAAGCAGGACATAAATACAACATGGCTGGATAGTAACTCAGAAAATGACACCTATGTTGCTGTTGACTGTCGCTACATGAACAACAACAGTTAAAACAAATTCTTGGACAAGTTTGTGAGCTTTAAATATGGAGGGAAAGCATTCTGCAAGAATAAAAGTTAAGTGGAACAACACAGTACAACAGGCATAAATACGAGAAAAGGGAACTAAAGCCATAATTTCAGAGGAAATACAACATGCGACTTTTACCCAATACAGACTTCCAAATTTTCCAGAGCATTTTATGCTTGCTCACACTGAGTGCCTGTATACAAACACGACACAAAAACCACAGCTAACGTGTTATCACTAAGAACTTAATCTGTCTTAGTGTATCTTTCCAAGTAAATCTGGTAGGAAAAGTCACACAAACAACCAAGGGAGGTTCAGGTCAGAGATAAGGAGGAAGTTCTTTACTGAGAGGGTCGTCAGAGGCTGGAACAGGCTGCCCAGGGAGGTGGTGGAGTCACCATCCCTGGATGTGTTTAAAGAGCGGGTAGACGAGGTACTTAAGGATATGGTTTAGGGGGTAGACAGGAGCGGTTGGACGTGATGATCTCAGAGGGCTTTTCCAACCGAGCCATTCTGTGATTCTGTGATAACTCATACTTGTACACTTATTAAACACAGAACTGCATTCCTGACATTGTACCAGAAAGACCATTTGATACACTTAATTCCAAGTTTCCCTTGAACAAAGCACCATTTGGAATGAGCAGCTCTGGCACAGCTGATGTACCATGGGCTTCCCACTGGGACACTACAGCATCACAGCAATCGCTGGCAAAAACCAGCGGAGCCAAGTGAACAACTGCCCTTCAGGGCCCACAGCGAAAGGTTGGGGTCACAGCTCACAAATGTCTTCAAGAAGAGAAGAGCCTGGATCAATGACCCCTAAAGTATTTGCAGGGCATCTGGGCTCCCTTGCATTACATCTGCATCCTCCACCTCAAGCAGCCCTTGATACAGGATCTTCAGCCTTCCTATAATGTGCCAGCAAACTTAAAGAGGTAAAAAAAAGGTGGAAGCTGCCTTTTCCAACTCTGGGTTTGCCCATATGAACTAAGAGCTCATCAAGCTAAAGCTCCAGTGCTATGATTTTGGTTTCAGCAGTAGCAGAAACGCTTGGAAAGCAACACAAGTTTGTCACACAGACGTATGCGAGGCATCGGTGCCAAAAGGGCCAGCCTATGGCTCTCATAGCCTTTACGTCATGGAAGAGACTTCCAAAAGCTCTACACAGAGAGCTCTTTGAAATACAAACACATGCATTGACAGGGCAGATCAATATATTATTTTAAGGTTATATGAGCATTCTGTAAACTTGGACGTACATTAGGAAATGAGTTTATCAGTCATACAGAGAACAGAAACAGTTTGGTAATGTGTAGGCAAACCCCTGACATTTTCAATCACCAACTCTGTAAGAACTGATTTAACATTTTAATACTAAAGTTTTGAAGCATCAGATTTTAAAAAACTAAAATTGAAGTTTCAGGGCAGAATGAAGAAAAGCCTTCAAGCATTTTTTACTTGCAGCCAGCGATTTAGCATTGTTTTCTTTAACAGTTTTGAAGTGCCAAACCAGCACAAAGTGAAAATGAAACTGATGGTTAACTGGAACCATAGGGCTTGCAGTCGCCTCCTTGGTGTTTACAAAGGGGCTGCCAGAATCCATTAACCCAGGCTCTTGGTTTCTGCAAAAAGAACAGCAGAAAGTCTACAAAGCTGCTCCTCTTGGGCTGTGCAGCACAGCCACTCAGCACATCATGCGTGCTTGTTCCTGTGGATATATTAACTCATCTAAGCCATAAATGCAACTATTTATTGCATTACACTGGAGAGCCTTTTTGGGACTAAAATTACAAGAAAAGAAAGTGAAAATCAGACTGGAGGTGAAATAAAGAACTGTATCATTGCCTAGCCCAACAGTGCATGAGTGTACAAAGAAATGCACCTACAAGAAGGGGTTAACAGAAATTCTGGACAGAGAGTAAAAAGCTGTATATCAATATAGAAACATTACCATCAAGGGCTGAAAAAGGGGCTACGAAATTAAAGTAGTAAATACATCAAACTGTATCACGTGTGAAAAGATACAGCATTTGACAGATTACAGACATTTACAACTCAGCAGACAGGTATTTACGTTTTCTAACGCAAAAAGCCACAAGCTCGCAGGAACGTCACATTTGCCATTGAGAAAAGCACTTGGGAAATTTTCAGTTACTAGGAACCAAGCTAGAAAAAAAAAGATTTCCTAGCTGTGCACAGGAAAGCTCAGTATCCCACAGCTCCTTATCTTACAGCCCCACTCTGGCTTGACACTTGTCCAGAGAAAGTTTTAATACAGCATTTCTCAGAGCACTCCCGATTAAGCCACATGTTTTCCTAAGATGCATCCAATGCCTCATTAAGGCATCCTTTAATTTCCAGAAGTGAAAATACAAGATGATTGCCAGGACAGAAAGTGTTCCTGAGACATCTCCAAAATGCCTTTGGCAACAATTATTACAGATTATCACGGAACACAAGGTTCCTGCTTTAACATCTGAGGAGTGAAACCACCCATCTCATAGAAAAAACCAACTGTTTCAGTTTACAGGTTACAAGATTGAAACCTGCTTTGTTTCTTTCATCCAGAATTTGAAAAATTTAGCTCGATGGGCTAGGTTTTACTGCAGAGCCCTGAAGGAAAAAAACCCTGTAGTAATTACCATTTTTAATGTGATACGGTCGAGTAATGGAATGTAATTGTGATATCCATGAACAGGAGTTTAACTGGATTGTAGCTGCCATTAAACAAGTCAGAATTCAAGTAAAAAAAAAATAAAAATAAAAAGCCCCCCAGTATTTCACGTATAATTTGCTCACTCTAAACATGAGCTGCTTTACCTAAGCCTTTCTATCTGCAAACGAGACTATTAAATTTAGTGATTAAAGCACACAGTTCCTGGGGGGTGGTCCACTGATCAGCCCTGTACAGTCATATCCTTCCTTAGACAGTTCTGGTTCCATTCCCATCCCCAACATATGCTCACTGACATACTGTTGCCATTGCTTCACTGAGAAACGCATTTATTAGAAAATTAATCATATTTTTTCCCATTCACAATATTTACTCCATTTAGTTATTTCACACTAATCTCCCCAAATCAAAAATACCTTTTTCCTACGTTTCAAAACTACTACACAACATTTACAACAACAAAAAAATAAATGCTTCTTCCTGCAATCAAGATGACCCTGATTTAAAATTTCATTTGGAAACGAGCATGAACTATTCTCGGTGCTGCACTGGCTGGAACTACTTGAGTTGGGTGTAAACCAAGTTTCTAAAACCAGATGGCATTCTGCTGTCTATATTTAATATTAAAGCACTGCTGAAGTACAACAACGAAGCTTGCTGCGGTGCTGGAGAGCTCTTCTAGGCAAGCCCAAGGTCACAGCCGCAAAGAGGAGCAGGAGAATCTCAAATCCATGCTTTGCAGCCGTATTTCCTCAAAACCTCACATTTCAGGTCTGTCCTTGAACGTTCAGTAGCGCTGTGGGTATGCAAGCAACCAAATTTCTCCTCAAAAGTAAAACAACCGATATTTGTAGGGACTTTGCAGTTTTCACTGGCATGAGAAAGGAGTAATAAACACTCCCAGCCATCATCCCAGTCAAACTAATCCAACGTGCAGAGCTACGCTTTTTATGCTGCTTGACTTGGAAGCAACGTGTTTTTCCCCAGACAAGCGTTGAAGCTGTCGGGGATTTTCACCCCACGTAGCAGCCGCACACACACAGGGTATTATCAGGTGAAACCTACCAAAAAGTCGACTCGCTTCAGCCACCGAGACAGCTCAGTCAAAGCTGCACTGATCACAGAATCACAGAACGTTAGGGATTGGAAGGGACCTCAAAAGATCATCCAGTCCAATCCCCCAAGATAAAGAACCAAACAAAGCTCCAAAGGAACAGGACATGTTTTTGAAAATCAAATAATTCATGTATTACTAAAACTTCTGCTTAATTTTGTACTCCGTGAATCATAGTTGCACATTTAAATTCCTGACAACGTCTATGATTAAGGGAATGGACTCTGTGACTCTGCATAGAACTGCAAGCTCTAGTTTTAAACTGGTAAAAATTCTGATTATATCACTTATTCTTCATGTATACATAGGTACAAATGTTTGTATCTACAAATATACACGTGTCTATATTTATGCATATGTACACATACACATAATCTTCCAAATTACTTTAAAGATTATTGTGTCTCTCGATAGAGCCTAAGGTGAAAACAAAAGATTTCCCCAGAAGTGCAAGGGATTTTGCCTGCATGCTCTGGCAAGGCTCTTCTGAAAAGAGCTAAGACTCAAAATCCACTTCATGCCTTTCCATTCTGTAAAGTCAAAATTCAGCGGAAGTGAATGCTTCCATTTTATTAAATCCTAATTATTACCTAAAGAAATACCCCAAATAGATAAGGAGATGAGTTTTTTTAAAACTAAATCCATGCTTTTGGTCTGGCTTCAGAGTGGAAGGGGAGTAGTCCAATCTATTAATATACCAACACTGACAAATCAGCCTGAATCAGGCCTCAAACAGTATTACAGTAAAATCTTAAGTACTTGTCACACTGTACGTGCAAAACTATTAAAAAAAAATAAATCAAACCGAGCCAACCTAAAAATATAAGTTGTTGGAAAACAAGAAATAAATCATTTGCTATTTTGGAGAAGTGATAATGTTTGATAATGAAAACCTGAGAACACCAAACATATTAAGCAAGATCTATGCGTGTATTTAAATATGGCCAAGAGAAGCGAGCGCTGTTCCAGAAGAGCTGCAGTACAAAGTCACACATCCCACTCGTTTCTGGGAAGAAATATGCTGCAGTAAGAACCCATGTCACGTAATTCATTTAAAAACTGATTAAAGGTTTAGTACTAACAAAACAGCTGGAATGAGAGCCCTACCCCTCGCTGTAGTTACTGAATTCATTGCAGCTTGGGCGCCTGTTTATTCTCCTGCACATAAGTTTGCTCCTGTGGAGGAACCGGACACAGGGAGGGTCGGGCTCTGCAATTTTTCAGAGGAATAAAGTCAGAGCAAGGCTTCCAGGATTAGGGGACTGCAGAGTCCCCAGCAGCGGGGTCACCACCATGCAGCTCTTAAATAAATGCCTCTGCACGCACAGCAAAATGCCTGCCAGTGTTTACAGTCACTGCTTAATAACAACTCCTTAAAAAATAAAAACTGATATCTTAACTTCCTGAATTACACCCAAATAATGAGTAATGAACTCCAGCAGATGTAAACCTTGAGGACAGCGCAGTATGGTAGCCACAATAAGCTCATTGCCTCTCACTTCACTCAAGGAATCGGCACGCAAACAGCTTCCCCTGCACAGTGCCCTCTTTTACTGGGTTTACAACAGCTCAAGCAATTGATAATCAGAAATTGTGTACATTTCTATCCGGTAAAATCACTTGAAATGCAGCAGGGTTTACCACCAGTTAATATCATACCTAAATACTTGCAATTACTGGGGATGACAAGAGTTTAAAAAAAAAGTCACCCTAGTTTCAATAGTGTTGGAACTGAATTAAGATCATGTAAATGAAATTACATTTCCTGCTCAATGTTGTTACCAAAACAAACTCTCTTTCTACAAAAAGAAATATAGAACATTTTTGGCAACAGCTACAAGAAGTTAATTTACTATAGATAACAAACGGCGCAACAAGGAGAGCCAAAATCCAGCCTCTGAAAAATCCAAATTCATTTATTAACAGGGATCATTGCGTGAGCAGCAGTTGCTGTGGAGAGACAATTTGCAGTCAACCATGGGACTGCAGCTCACGCAAATGAAATTCAAAGGGGTTTTAAACCAGCCCGGACACCTCCTGATGGCACCATGGAGCTTTGGAGGAGGCTCAAACTGGACAGAGGAACCGGGGTGAATACTGAGGCTACACAAGCAGCTTAAATGATAAAATACGACTTATTTTGCAGCATATTAAACAATAAATCACCATACGCTGTTTAGTGCTTTAGTTACTGGAGTGGCAGCAAGTAAGAGATTCCACAACGTTGAGTATTTTTATGAGACTGATACGTAGGGCTCCAAGTGTGGCAATGGAGAGGAATTTGATCAGGAAAGGACTAGAACTCAGAGCAAACCAAATATTCACAATACCTGTGCGAAGCTTGGCAAATATCCTTACGCGGCTGTGGTGAGATTATATCCACATTTTCAGACACTCTTGTACTGACCACTTCTGGTTCATCGCTGCACATTAATATGGTTTAACACATCCTTCTACCATGTTAATTACACCGAGCCCACTGTGTATACTTAAGCTAGCCAGCCCTTAATGGACACTGAGCCTTGCTGCACCTCTAATTACTCTTCTTGATCGCTTATGCCAGGACATGCATTATCTGAAAGCATCTCTTGCTTGCTTTCCTCCTTTTTTTTTTTAAGCAATAATCTAAAATGTAGATTGATTAAGTTAGGCACTCTGAATTATTGGTTTGCAAAATCCCAGAGTTCAATGGAAGATTGGGAAAGGCACAGATGATAAAATTATTTTACAGTGTTACAGTTCGAAAATTTCTAGATCAGTCAGAGAGAGAAAGTATCACACAGGTATTTAAACCATGTAAAAAAACCCAGAAGATAAATAACTATACAGCAGCAATAACTGCTCAAGCCCTGGTGGTTAAAAGCCCTTACCTATATCAGCTGCACACTAAGGTGCTGAATACATGGAAGAATTACAAATCCTGTTGTGGAAGAGCATCACTGTGAGAAGGAACAGCTGGACTACTGGAATAGCCCTCAACCGCTCCACCTGAGATGTGCCCTACTCAGTCATTTTGTAGGGGCTACTCACCTTTGAGCAGAAACACAACTTTTCTAAACTAGGATGAATAAAATATTGAAGCAACTCCATTATGTCAACCATGAATAGAAAAAAAACCCCCTCAAATCTACCACGACTTCATTGCAATACTGCCTATGAATCGTAAACAATACAGTTATTGTATAAATAAAATGACTGATATCTTTAGACACAATTCAACGTAAACGCCTACTGCACAGAAAATAATGAAAATTACCAAGTTCATTCCTACCTTATTGTTTCCTCTATCAGTCGATCTGAGCTGAAAGCCAAAAGAAAAACAAAAAGGAAGTTAAAAAAAAGTAACAAGTACTAAGTATTATTTTAGATTATTAAATCAACAATTGTCATAATACAAGCCTTAAATTTGCCCTTCGAATGTCTTATTTCTGGATATTGTTACTTTTTGCTACCACACAGATTTGGTACACACAATGAGAGTCCTTGGAGAAGACGCATGTAGCGTCCTCTGGAGCAGCATTTCCTAACTGCATGCAAGAGTGGATGCTCAGGAGGACACATAAAACACCAACAAGGTAGAAAAAGTGCAATGGGCTCCACGATTCATGGCTAATGAATGTGAACTCAGCCCCATGTGTAGCAGGAGCCCAGGACAGTTTGGAAAGGAGCATTAGAGAAGGAAGTACCTCATTTTTTTTTTCTCTTTAATCCTGGCCATTCCTGCCCACCCCCTCAAAAAAAATCAATTAGAAATAAAAGCTTAGTTCCAGGTAATAACATCGCAAAACGCTGCTTCAGAGCTGGTTTACAAACCACTGTTTTATGGTGGTTAATGAGGCAAGTTCTTTTTGTAGTAATACCAGTTGGATGAGAATTAAGCAATGCTTATGGGAAACCGAATCCACGCCATCTGTAAGAGAAAGACCTTGATAACACGCGCCCCTTCCCCTCGCTGCCACGCGTTCATCACGTTTCTGTGTAGCATCGCTGGGAAAAGGACAGCCTAAAATACTGCACCACGGAGAGAAGACTGCATTCAAAAACGGGTGTGCGAGATCACGACGACAAACAAGATCCTCACAAGACTTGAGCAGTTTTCCGTACTCAACTTGTTATAGGCAGGTTTTTCAATCACTGTTTTACAGCCAATTATGAAAACCCAGAAAAAGGTACCTTGTTAAAGCAATCAATATCTTAAATGTAACACTGACACAGAAGAAGTGACTGCAGCCCCACTTCTCATAGTGCAGAAACAATACGTCCCTACAATTGCTCCATTTACCCCACAGATTTACACAAGCTCTCATAAAATAACTGAAAAAAGTGAGTTTGCAGTTTAAGAAGGAAACCAATCTGACAGAGAGATTTTATGTTGTACAAGACGTTACTTCCAGTATTAAAGCAGAATTTATTGCTGCCAAACTAAAAGGATTAAGAGACACTGCAAGGGCACGACCGTCTTCATCTCCCATCCTCCTCGTTCCCAGCATTTCACCACCTCAGGAAGGGACGGCACCAACGGCGTCGCATGGTTCTGCCTCTGAGTCAGCCGGAGCCGCCCCATTTGGAGCTTTTCTTTTTCCCTCAGAAATTCTGGAGGCGCTCCCACACCTCCAGCTGGAGGCACGGCCACGCAGCGCGTGTGTAAACCGCTCGGGGCGCGGAGACACTACCAGAACAGCCTTGTTTGTCTGTGAAGAGGAGTGAAAACATGAAGGTTGCTATTTTAGTCCAGTCCAGGGCTTGAAATATGCAGACGGCACACAGAGCACTAAAAACATTTTGCCTGGTTTTAAGTTGAGAGGGACTCAAGTGGGGCAGCAAACACTGAAAACACTGCAACGCTCCCTTTTGCTCCCAGAACAGAGCCACGCTCCAAAGACTCACATCAGTTACAAGCTTTAATCAAATCAATAATCAGCTGCATCGGTTTAATCAAATAAAACAACTCTAATTCACTGTGTGGTGTTTATTAGCACTGGCACGGAGAAGTGAGCCACCATAGTTATGTACACAGAATGAGGTACGCAGTCTCCAGTCTCACAGCATCTGATAATGTCCCCAAGGCAAGCAGAAAAGCGATGCATTAAACATTTCTGTAATTGCCGATTCTCAAAGATACAAAATCCAACGGCAAATGTGGCTTTCAGTGTATTAAAGTGCACAGGGTATAATAAGAATAAACTGCAAAAACATCCGAAAACAGGCTGAAAAGCAAGAATGGTGCACAAGAATGGGTAATTTCACAAGTTTTGGTTGCTTTTTTTTCTTGCTCGTTGGTTTTAAAAATCATTAACAACAAAAATATTTCAGGTGCCTAGCTGGAAATAAGTCAGACTTGCAAAAATTCTGTGGAACAAAACACCGCTAGAACGATCCTATTAAAAAAACCCCAAAACCCTACCCTGGATAAATCATCCCCAGCATTACCAGCTCTTTGCCCATTTAACTGATGAAATTATAGAATCTTCATGTTGATGAACTGAAGATGACAGGAAAGTTGCACACATTTCGAGACCTGAAGTGAACTAGGATGCTCTCAGAGGTTTTCAGAGCACAGAAAATTAGGTTTCCCCATTTGCAGCAGAGACATTAACTGCTCTTTATGTGAGAGAAAGCTGTAGTTAGGCAGTTATATTACTTAATGAGCGACATAAACACAATAAAGTCTTAAAAACCTCCAGATTCAATTACATTATATGGCATTATTTTTTATATATGTATACACACATATAATAATAAACCCCAGAAATACAGCTACCTGCAAAATGATGGCAGGCAGAAGTCAATAAAAGTGTATAAAGCCAGCAATAAGGAGTTCTCAATACCAACAAACACCGACCTGAGATGCCAATGCCGACACAAAGCATTTACCAGGCAGCTGAAGTCACGAGATCCATGTTCCTCAACTTATGGGGAAGTCATCCCAACTGTTTAAAAGGATGCAATGCATTTGAATTTTCTTCAGAATGACTGATGTATAGGGAAGTGCAGACTGAACTAACTCTTTTAGTCTGAAATAAACAGCTGGGAAGCATACGGATTTACTAAACAACTTCCAGTATCTTCTTCCCACCCCGAGGGCCATCATCTCCTGATGGCCCTGAGAGAATCGCCAAAAAGCTCTCTACTTGCAAGCCTCCAGCAGGTGAACGAATTCCAGCAGAAAATGGCATTCACTGAAATTTTGGTAAAGGCAGAGTGAGCAGGAACACGTTATGGTAAAAATCCGTGCGCCTCCCTCAAAGTTCTGTTAAGTTTAGTACTTCCTGCAAAAGTTCACTTAGGTGATGTTCATGATTGATGAAGTTCACTTTAAGATGCTGGAGGCTTTTCCAAAGGCAATAACACGCTCATGCAGCCTCTCAAAGTCCTTCAAAGTTCCTGGCAAATACAGATTGTAGCGTTCGCCTGCACTGACACCCGAACAGAAGCAAGCTGCTGTTCCATCACTTTACAGTCCACAGCCACAGAAAGTAACCAGTTTTGGGAAGATCAGGAACGTAAAGTCCAGCAGGGCTCAGAGAGCCCAGAGCAGTTTGCAGGACTCTGGCTATCAATAACCTGCTCGACACAAACAGAAGTTGTTCTCACAAGCATGAATAATGTTCAGCTGTTTGACAGAATAAAAAATAACACTGAAAGAGGTAATTTTGCTTAACTCACACATTCAAAACTCTACAAAAAGAGGCCCTTAAGAAAACCCCTTGACTTTGTTCTTCTGCTTTTCAAGCAAAGACAACAAATCCAGTGGACATTACCTTATGAACATCCAAAGCAAGCAAACCATGGGTCTGGGCAATATTAATCTGATTTGCCATCTGTTTCAATAAGCTCTGTGTTTTCAACTGCCTAGACAGATGGCACTTTGACAAAGCCATTTAAAAATACTATATGAAACAAACACTGAAAGATGCTGAGGCAATCACCTACTGTAATAAGTGGCACAAATCCAACGGCAGCAGTCATGCATACGAAATAATCAGGCCTCTGTGCAACTGCTGTCTTCGCAAAAGACACTGCAATTTCTCATTTAAACGTGCAGACAGGTAAATTAATCCAAAGCAAAAATTAAGGGAAATATGCCTCTAGCATAGAAAATAAGCCTGCCCATCACATCACACTTTTACAACTAAAGAACAAATTATGTTTGGTTTTTCAAAAGCAAATCTCTAAGCCAGCAGCTAAAATTCACCAATACAGATCATTACTTAAGTGAGGGCCGGGCTTCTCCCACATACACAGGTTTTGCTGCTGACTTACTAGCTAGGTACCCAATACGAGTATTGGCAGTGGAAACAGGGTGCAGCAGTAAGGCTCACCTGCACACAACTCATTTCACAGTGCACTTTAAACCCTTCAGTAAAAATTAAGGGCAATATTATCACAAAGAATAATTTAAAAGGATTGGGGGAAGCCCCTGTAGGATAAACTAATACAGCACTTCGTAACTCTTCCCCTACTTTCCTAATTACAGAAATAATAACTTACTCTGTTCTTTCTCTAACTGCAGGCATAATCTCTAGGCTCAGCTCTCAAACTGCCCGCACTAAATGTTTTATATTTTCACACTCCTGGATCAGGCAACATGGAGCTTCCAGGAACGCAAATATTGCAAAACATACTTGATACTTCAACACAAATATACATATTCTGATGAAGCAAATCAGATTTATACTGTCAGTTATTTCCATCATAATAATAATTCCTAACTCACAAGTGAAAGGAACGCTGTGCACACAAAAAAGTCCAGTTACAACTCATTTTATCTGCTTGCCATCAATGTACCTTAATCTAAAAACAAAATATATCTAAATATCATTAAGCCCTTTCAAAACTCAACCAGGAGAATGGCAGATTTGTGATAACAAACAAGATACTCCAGATTTTACAAGACTCGTCTCAAGCTTGGTTCAATTCAGCGTCAAAGAAAGAGTGAATTCCACAGGAGCTGCTTAGCAAATGTGGACAGCTCCTACGGCAGCTGATAATGAAGGCAAAAATTGGTGTGGAAGCCTACTCATGGACTGAGACCCAACACAAGAGCGTGGCGAGACAAACACCTAGAGTATATGACACCCAAAAAGCGAATATTTATAATAGAGGATGGTGCAGACAACACAAAATTGGCTCCTGTGTTTTTATCGAAGGGCAGAAGCAGCACCTGCGATGAAGGCACAGCATGCAGCAGCCCAGGCAGGAAAAGGAATGTATGTGACTACGATGCATTCATCTTACATTTCCAGCATGAGGAGAGCCAGCTGGCCAAAACCAAAGATGTGAGGTAATATGGGCATTTTCAGGGATGAGCAGTTTGCCCACAGAAGCAATTCTGAAAGCAGAGGAAGCTTCAAATACCACCACTAATTGCTATCTTTTGTGGGTTCCCTTTATTTGTTAATTAAAGCGTAAATCTGGATGGTAAGGAGATCCAGTGTTTTCACGCTTTCTGTTGCAGTAGGCAAAATGAAATAACAGCCTACAGCAATCAAACATAAAACCCAGCACAAACATGAGCATTAAGTCAATGTATAGATTTGCTCTAAAGGAATAATATGTTAACAACATCACACCTACAGACTCTAATCATGTAAGTAAGCTCGTTTCTGCAGAAATTGTCCTGGGGAGTCCGACACTCAGTAATCACTTTCAATAAGAACGAGGAATAGTTGCAAAATCGGAAAAGAAAAAAAGCACAATAGCACAACATCACATTGTTTTTAATCAATGCCGGCAATTTGTTAAATCTAGAATGAAAGGCGCTGGAACATAACCCATTGCTCTAGGCAGGAGTTAACCAGCATTATTTAGTGTCGAATTTCTTTACAGATGGTTCACATTTACCTTGTATATGACAAAAAAACAACATGCAAAAGGCACACTTTTCACCGCAGGGAAGAATCAGCCAAAGGGTTTCCTGGAAAATAACCTGGTGAAAATTACTCCCTCCAACTTGCAATCCTATGACACAAAATTCCCTAAAAATTAAGACTCCTCGCTACATCTCTAAGTCTGTATCTCGCCAGCTTATCAATTAAACTATTTGCACTTAAGATCAGCTAACGTAAGTACTTTCTTTGCAGCTGTCTAACGTCTGTAAACATGTCTACACATGCACCGCAACCACTGAAATGATCGGTTGCTCTAACTCAGTTTAAAGAACAATTTAACGGATGCAAGCAAATACCAAGGGATGCTCTCCCTTTGCCGGTAGATCCCCAAACCCAGGGATCCACCTTCGCAGGTCCGAGCACACCAACAGGCTGTTTCTCCTGGATTTCCAAAGGCTCCGGTCTGCACCTCCCCTGAACGCCACGGACTTGGCTGGGAACTATCAAGAGAATGAAAGAAAAGTTTCTGCAAAAAGAGGAGTTAGCCAAGAAAGCTCTTTGGCACACAGACTGCCAGGGAGAGCGCCTGATGGCTGAGAGCCCCAAGAGGGCGAGCAACAGCAAAGCTTCTTCCTTTAAAGCAAATCTATAAGGAAATAAGAGCCTCCTCAAGAACCTGCAGTATACAGTTTACCCAAAGAACGCAGTTAAAAACTTCAAACAAAAACGGCTCCTATGGTCTAAGTGAAGCGCAGGAGCTGGTTGCCTATTAGTAAGCATAAAACCAATGCCAGGATGGCACCAAGAGCCACAAATTGAGGTTTCTGGAGGCTCTCTTCACGGTTGTGAAAGTTCCTGGATAGATTGACCCTCCCATATAATTGCTCCATATTACCCATAGGAACAAAGTGAAATGAACTGAGAAGGGCAGGCCTTACTGTAAGTCATTATCAGTAACCACAACTGTCAGAACAATTCCAGTAATTTACTAATGGACTATATCGGCATTTCCTCAATTTTTACATGCTGTGTGCAGAACTCGCATTCAGCATGAGGGCCGTTTTCATTATTTCCTCTGGTTTAAAACGTGCCATTTAGATTATACCTTTAACTACAGGGAAAACCCCTCAAAACCAAGCAACGCTTTCTAAGCGTACACAAGTGCGAAGAGCCTTCGACATCCAATGTTGATCCGACAAGAAATGAGCCCCACCACATAACCTGTCATTACCGATTCACTGGGCACACACAGACAAGATAGATGCACAAATGACAAGAAACACACGCTGTTTATAATCTGTGCTGTAACAAAAAAGGTTGTGCCACTTTTCTGGCTCAGCGGGTTTTGGCTAAAGCCAGACAAAGCCAGAAACATTGTACTACTACTCACATACTTGTAACTGAGAAAAGAGAACACAGGGGGGGGCGTCTTCCAGAAGAGCTCCATGATATAAACAACTTTGTAATGAATATCTTTCTCATTTTCAGTGAGGTTTAATACAGAAATGCAGCAAGATACCCCTAGGATGACAACCCAATTTTCATTTAGTACAAAACCCTAAAAGACATATTGATAGAAATGCATTTTGCTTCCTAACTGCGTTTTCACCTGCTGTGGTTTGGAGGGTTGGTTTGGTAGATGTAGGAAGTTACGTGGCTTCCATCCAGGCCTTGGCTGAAGAACCTAATGTTACAACTGTCCACCTGCCTGGTTATTAAGCTTCAGAAGATTATTCTTAAAATTGCACGGTTACCTATACAATATAATGAGCATCTACGGTTCAGAATTGAAAGTGCACACAACATTTAAACCATCTACAATCCAAATTCAGCATGCACATCATTAATGGGCGAAGATCTCAACATTTTTCTTCTGACCCCATTTCACTGTGTTCCTAGACTTGTCTTTTTGTCCAAGACTGAACGAGATGCCTTCTTCCAGAAGTGCGACCAGACTCGGTGTAAACAAGTCTCTCAAGTGAAAAGAAAGCACCCTGCATCTTTCACTTGACAACAGAACTAAGGTCCTTGAAAGGTTCTAAGCAAAACTGCATTACCAGGCTAAAATAGGC
This sequence comes from Mesitornis unicolor, assembly GCF_000695765.1. Lineage (NCBI taxonomy): Eukaryota > Metazoa > Chordata > Aves > Mesitornithiformes > Mesitornithidae > Mesitornis > Mesitornis unicolor. The sequence goes on along the minus strand of NW_010184750.1, from coordinate 11,655 downwards.
AGGTTTTAGTGGGAATTTGGATCTAGTTTGGATGTGATAGAAAGTATCCTCAGCAGACGGGAGTTGATGCCTTTTAACAAACCACTGGGAAAGCAACACACTAAGATAACCTGCATAGCCTACTATATAGCAGACAGGAACGAGGAGAACCACATTGATCCACCAGTACAGAGGCTCAAACGAAATAAACTCAAGAATTACATTTAGACAGCAATGTAACTTTCCAAAGCTACACTCTGTATTTGAGAAATTTAAAATAATTACTATTTAACATGCCCATGCACATGAAATGAAATCCAGCAGTGTGTTTTTACTGGATGTTCCAACAGCAAATGAGTAAGCACTTCTGGCCTTAAAGAATAATAAAATACACAGCCACACCGAAAAAAAAACCCAAAAGACAGAGATGCCGCATTAGAATAAGTGATTCTCAGATTCCACAAAAGAAATCCTATAAAACTCCACAGCTGTTGATTCTGTCCAAAAGATGCACCTACTTTTCACAACCAAGCCATGTAAGAAGGATTTCAGCTCTTGTCAAAGTCCTAATTTCAAATACAGACTGGGGGGGGGGGGGGGGGGAGAAGCTGTCCTAGTTAAGGAACAGTGTTGAAAGGAAAGCTAAAAACAAATAAAACATGCATCACTGACTTGTTTATTTCTGAAACCAGCAAGAAACTTCAGAAGGAAACACAAGCTCTGAAGTTTGGGGGGTGGCTGCACATCCCTCCCCCCGCCCCAAATCCAGGGCAGTGCCGACTTCAAGTTAAAGCCCAGAGCTGAGGCCAGAGCAGAGCTTTAGTGCCAACCACCTTTTTCCTGGGATATATTTGGGTAATCGTTCACGCTGTGTCATGAGGGCTTGCTCCTCAGTTTCTGCAGACGTTCACAGAGACCCAGGATAGTTTCTGTAGCCTCTTTCCTGGGGGTACGTGGAAGTCCGTACAAAAACCTTCACATTTTATACACGTGAAAAGCAATCAATGAGTTTGAGGTTTTTAATGCTAACAACCATCTGCCTACATCTTCTGTCACCTGAATCGTTCAATTTTGTACTGGAAGTTACAAGGGAAGTCCCCAGACTGGGTTTTATGCGTGTGTAGAGGGTTTGTTGGTTATCTTTTGTTTGTTTGGGTATTTTCTCCTCTTTCTTCAAATATCATTAATTTTAGACACATTGAAGTATACAAACACCACAACAGTCATCAATGTCAGAGAAATTATTGATTACAGTATTGTTAAAGCAACCCAAACTATAAGGAAAGCATGCAAATAAACCTTGTGAGATGAATCTAATCTTTGGTTTAGCGTTTTGGGGTAGGTTTGGTTTTTTAAGCCCTGAATACAGCACAAGAAGATGAAAAGCACTAGTTGATTTTACTCTAATGAAGCTCGAGCTATTTTTAGAGGGAAAACCTCTTTTACATCCTGAAGTGCTTGGCTGATTTTCACATTCTTTTATTAAGTTATTTATAAATAATAACGACACCCAAGAGAGCATCTTTCTTCATTGCCTGTAAGCTTTGAACATCCCCAAATTCTCATTAAACTACTTCAATAACTTGCTCATACAGTCATATAATTACAGTCACATTAGCAGTGAAGCTTCTTTTTTCCAGAAGACGTGAGCCATCTCCCTCACAAAGAAATATTTACTATTAAAATAAGAGAAGAGGTGAGCTGTGCTCAGTCTGGTGGTACAGGTAAGGACAGGATAAGCCCAAGTCTGGGACTGTGCCAGGGGAAGCTGATGCAGCCACTCGTGCCGTGGCCCTGTGAAGATTCATGGCAGGAGGACATGAGGCAGAGGCTCTGCCAGCAGGCTCAGAAATCAAACCTGCTCAGGTCCATGCAGATGTCAGGCGAAAGGAAGGAAGCACTGATGCATAACTGCAATTGAGAAAACTCTGCAGCCACAGGAGACAGCAGAAAGAAAAATAGAATCGTATTTTAAAACAGGATTACAGTACAAGTCATTATGCATCTCTAAGTAAGCTTTTGCAATACCAAAAATCCTCCTTTGCTCAAATCCCTTCCTTGAAACCATTTTATTCATGCTGCTGCTCAGATAGAGCATAAAGCCCTACACAAAAAGTCTGTATTACAGATATTCAATGGTAAGGCAATCACTGCCACCATCCTGACTGAGGCACTAGGACACACTTTTAACGGAACAGCTTCCCAAGCTTCCTTATCAGAAACAACAAAACCAAGTCAGTGGTATTTGGGAAAACAGTGACACACCATTGCCAGAGCTTGTGCAACTAATGGCCAGCAGAGAAACATTTTAACCCAGATTCCTCAATCTCCCCTTGCACTGTACCTTCCAGTTCAGTAGACAAAGTGCTGCAGCCTTTCATTACCACTGCACAGCACGGCTGCTGCCAAACTACACCGTATTCGGGGCATCTTGGCAAACAGTCCCAGCCTAGGCCATGGATAGCATGGATCGTTCTTTCCTAGGAGATCTGCTTTGTTTTTTCCTAACTGCTATAAAGCAAAGAAAATAATTCATTATCAAGCGCTGCTTCAGTTAAAATTTGTATTGAAATTAAGACAGTGGAGTGACAAGAACACCACATTCTGCTTTGACATGAGCGAAAAATAAGTTTAATTTAGAGGCAAGTTTTGCAATTAAAAAAGGCCAAACCCTTCTTGGCCCTGACTGCTGTGGAGCTCAGCAGTTTGAGGCTGCAGCGCAGGCAGCCAGGGAAGAGCCTCATCACACTCCTCCCTCCCTGCCGCTTCCACAGCCGCCTTGGGAAGGAAGAGGGAATTGGGGAATTAGCTGCTTTTCCTACAGCCTTTTTCTTTCCAAGAGAAGATGCAGATGCAGTGGTGAACCATGTGTCAGGGGGAGCAGTTATTGCCCAGGCATCTGAGTGATCCCCTCCTGCAACAGGAGGCGATGGAAGGGATGGAAGGGGGAGACAAGAGCACTTCTATGGTGCTGTACAATATCAAAGGGCACTGAAACCCGCAGGAACCTGAGCAGCGATAGCAGTGAACAGAAATGAGGGTATGTGGAGCAGAGAGCAGGGATAACAAAGAAAAAGAAATTAAATTAAGGCAGAAAATTGGTACCTTTTTCCCAAAAGATCAACACAGCTATAATCGAAAACCCTGTTCAGCGTCTCAGCATCTCATTGAGCTGACTTCTCTCTGTAAATCAGTGCTGAAGTGAAAATCTGTAAGCAACATCAATATTTAGAGGGAAAATGGTCAACAAGTGACTGCCTCTATTGAGATCTAGACTGCATTAAGAACAAAGTTCGAAAGCAGTTTCCTGGTGATTATTGTCTACCGAACGTGGCCATTTCTGCCCAGACCACAACAGGAAATTTGAAACAGTTCTGCTGGAAAACAAAAGGCAACAATAATAGCAATGACAACATTCAGTACTTCAGAGCGCTTCACATACATGAAGTACCGCACGAACATTAATTGATCCTCATCATCCCCCTGAATCAGGTATGTATTATTAATAGCACCATTACACAAGCGCTGCAGATTCCCATTATTTCTTTTGCTCACTTCTCTTACTCCTCTTTCACACGCAGAGCACATCCCTCGTTGATTTCTTTGCTCTCCTTTTTTTTCTCCTCCAAAGTTTCTCACCACCTCCTCTGTCACCTCTGCCCTCTCTGTTCCCGCTGCTAAACATTTTAAGACACACGAGGGTGTTTTATATCCTTGGCAAGCCCGAACACTTGGAGCCAGTTCATCTCATCTACCTGCATCACTTACACCAAATGCTCCTAATTTTTTACTGGATAGATGGCTGGCTCACACAGAACACCTACTCGAAACACGCAGTCATCTGACAGCAATTAAAACCACAGCTCATGGTATCTGCACCAGCACAGGAACCTGCTTCATCCCCAGCCAATTCTTCTGGAAAAAGACAAACACCTAGTTTTTGAGTGCTGGAACAATAAAAGCAATAGCCATACAGCAGCCCTACAATGACAAAACAAATCTACTACAGCAATGCTGGTAACCACTAAGTGGTCTAGTTTTCACCTAGTTTGACAAAGAATTAATCGTAGGTAATGAAACCTGTGATTTCTATCTAAACCTTGGAAGCCTTCAGTAATTTTTAAACAAATTCATCAGTATCACCTGCTATCATTCACGCAGAAGGCAAGTACTAACACAAGGGAAATTTTCACTTGCATACACACACAATATTGCAAATTTAATCAAACACATTAGTCCCTTCTTCGCTGACTTAGGCTTTAACTCATCAGTAACTGCAGAACTTCTCAGGGCAAACACCAAGTTGACAGGACTTTTTCCTCTGAGGCAGCACTTTTCAGAGCAGTTTTTAAAATGCTAAGCTAGATCTATTCATCAAAATTTTCTTTAGATGGAAAACAGCATTACAAGAAAAAGGATGACTTGTTTACTTCCCTGGCCAAAAGCATACAGACAAAAAAGATGAGAAACACCTTCACTGAATGGCACAGACTCAAGAAAACAAGCACTTAAAAATCAACTGCAAGCAGGACCATGCTAGACTTGGTATTTCTTTAAGCATGATATGCCTAAAGATCTGAGATATTAGGTAAAAATATTAACAGGGCATAATTATTCGATAAGACCTGTCTTCCAGCATAGAAAAAACTATCCTTGAATTACTTGTATAGAAATTAAGTATGAAACTGAGTGACTTAGAAACTTTATGCCTCCAATCCAGAGTCACTAAAATTTCTACACAGTCCTCCTTTCTCAGTAAAACTCAGCCCATTTATAAAATGCATTGAACCAGCAGTGAAGCTTTTGGTCGAAGAGAGAACAACACGATACGCTTTCTCCAACCCTCCCAAAATTGGGGTCCAGCCCCATCCCAGCAGGTTTATGTATGACAGGGTTTGCATAGCACTTCCCTGTTGTAATTCCCTTGGTGCTTAATATACGTTGGATCCTCTTATTCATTTGGTACTCACAGATTTTCATTTCTCCTCCTTTTTTAAGATGTGTAAAATTAACACGGACAGATTCTCCTTCATTCTTAGTCCTTCTAGAAGAGATGATGTTCAAAATGTGACAGAAAAAGATGGGTTTAGACAAAAAAAAGCAGAGGTCCAGCTTCTCTCCCAGGTCCCTCCTGGAGAAGACCTTTCTGGCTCTCCTCCTGTTACTCCCCAGCGAGATACGACCACAAACACCACTGCCTGGGGCTGCCAGCTGCTTTTCAGAGAGTATTCATGGAAAACGTCACCAAGAGTAAACTTGAGTTTCTGCTTATTCCGTCTCCCATGGTAGTGCATAAAGAAAAAGGCTGACAGGCAAGTCTGGGACTCTGAAACGGGGTAATAGCTCATACAGTCTCCATTATCAGATCATGGAAGAAATACGTAATAGGTTAAAGTACTTAACATCATAAATTAAGTAGGGTCAAGACCAAGTGAACACTCCAATATGTGATACAAATATATAGCTCCTGTGGCATTATTTTATTACTTTGCAGCATATAAATAATACACTTGCAAAGTTTACGTTCCCATCTCCATTTTCAAGCTCGTTTCATAGGTTTCACAACTTCACTAAATACATATTTGAATTTTTCCTGTTGTGTCTTTGTGGCAATCTCTATACATTCATCGCATGGTTATATCAATTAGCCTAGCACCGTTATTTACTGCTCTGTAAAAAAGACTCACAGAAAGCTTGTCAGCTTAGCCTAGGAGCATGTTTGGTGTAATCTGCCAGCTCCTGGTGAATTCTTGGGACCTTTTACTAGCTTTTACAGCTTTCTGGCATTAAGAGCTCATTAATCGCTTTCTCTGAAGACAAATATGTTGAAACTCTTCAATAATTTCCTCTGCCAGTATCTATTTCTGAGCTTACCAATTCTCAATTCAAAAGTTTCGAACATCTTGCAAGCTTCGATTTCTCGCCAAGGTTGTCTTCTGCTTCTACACCAGACTTCCTCTCGCACCTCACCGTTATCTCCACCTTGCAGCAGCATTCCATGGTTAATTTTGGCCCTGCTTCCTAAAGATTCCCAACTCACACTTATTTCTTGCTTTCTTTTATTCAATGTCATGAGGTTTGTTTTTTTTTTAAGTTCTGACGTTTCAAATAAGCACTCAGAAGATTGTTTTAACTGTTTCTGAACTTGCCTCATTTAATTCTATTTTTCATGTGTTTTTATCCTAAAAACATACTGGAGAGTTTTGTATGTTTCAAGAGATCAAAGTAATCGATGCCTCAACAAATGCCAGGCTCAAATTCTGAAAAGACATCTGCCAGATAACGTTTACAAAATGTTTTAAGTTTTCCTCTCTTCACTGATTCAAACTACTCAAAACAGTGCACTCAGAGGAACACCAGTTTCTTAGAAGTACACCTTACAACTCCAGAAATATTTTACTTGTTACTCTAACAGAATGCCAAACATATGAAATTATTTACTACTGTTCAATTAACAAAAAGCAAAACAAAAACCCCCAAACACAACATCCAGAATGAACAGGTCTACTCAGACACTGATTCTTCAAAGCACATTTCAGATAACATTCACCTCCGTATCATTAAAATTTGGTTTCTTTCCTGGAAACTTTACATTTCCTGATCATGCATTTCTAATAATAAGTCCAACCTAAAGTCATAATACAAGCTTTAAATCAATTCCTAAGTCTTAAAGATATCAAAGAAAATTGAGGATGAAGTGGTGGTAAGCCACAACTGAAAAATTTAGGTTTGATTTCCTGTAAAAGCTTTTTGTGCAGTTCTGCCTAGGAGTTATCTTTAAGAAAGCACATTTGAGAAAGCCACAAGTCACTTTTTTCTCTTTTTTTTTAATGAAAGCCCGCCCTCTTGTGGAAGATTGAGGTTTAGCATCACTACTGTCAAGAACACAGAGGCAGGAAGATCAGTGCTAATTTTTGACTACATCCTGGCTGTCTAGGACAGGCAAACTTGCCTGCAGAGGTTGGAGTGTGCTGCTTTGCTGAATGGGGAGTACGTAAAGCAGCTACTCATGACCTAAAGCCCTCTTTGCAACAGGAATAAAAAGAAAGTGCTTTCTATTTTGCTTGCTATCTCAGCCAATAAACTACAGTCAATTTGAAGTATTTGAGCACACAGGTGATTTTGGAATTAGTGTCTTCCATCACCTTCTGTACATACTAAGAAGAGACAAAAGGGAAAGAAAAAGTTTCTTCTCTGTCTGTCTCTGACAAATAAAGAAGAAGAAAGGGGAAAACAACTAAATTATTGTGACTTTCAGTTTTGTTTTTCAACCCTTATCCCAGTCCATATCTGCTTCCTTAAGAGGAGGCCAAGCATGGAGTCTGAGCCACGAGTGACTTGTGAAAGCCCACTGAAGACAACACATAGATGTCACGCAGTGTTGACAAGATCCTAAACTCAAAATCACTGTAAACTACCACAACCACTACCTATTCTATGCACTTCACGGTCCATATATGCAACAAATGTTTCTCCAGCTGCGTAAGTAGCAGCACCGTCACAGAATACATAGTGCAAGGCATTCATTGCACAGATCTACAAATGGAGAAAGCTTTCACACATACTTGAAATTAAGAATGTTTCATCCTCCACAGAAGTTGGGCACCTACCTATTTATGAAAGTAAATAACAAATAACACCTACTTTCGAAGGTGTTCGTGTTCCTTCAGGAAGAGCTCTGTTCTTCTGTTATTCACGCCAGATCCACTTTTATATGATCTAGAACGTATTTTAAAAACATTTGAAAAACATTTTTTTCCAGAGACTTTTCATTAGACATTAAGTGATTTACATATGTATAAAGCTTTGTTACTTTGAAGTGACCAAACAGAAAAGTTCCAGTCACATTAAGACAGTTTTAAAGTGATTTGGCATAGCTTAATAGTTTCACTTTAAAGACATGAGTTCCTTTTCATAGTTAAAAAAAACAAAACAAAACAAAAAACCAAAACAATCTTATCACAACTTTAATGAGAGTTGTGAACTCAAGCAACTTTTTCTGCTTTATTCAGAGCACAGACAAATAAGCTATGCCAAGTATTCTTCCTCTGAGGACAGCCCCGTCCCATTGCTGTAACACACACACCAACTCACTCGATATCTTTTCGTACTGATCCCAACAGATTCTCCCTTTCTCGTATTGCCAAAAAGTTTGCTTTGGTTTTGTGGAATTCATGTGTATAATCCTGTAATAAAACAATTATTCCAAAATTAGGATCCTGAGATCAATTCACCAACACAAGATGCTCAAGTAAGATCCAACTCTCTTTTAAAATGTTAACTGCTCTCTAATACAAAGTGCAAGACCAGCTTATGAATTTAATATAAAAAATGCCTGGAAGTTGATGCAAAGTATTTCTAAAACTCGCTGCTCTTACAGTATTTGCTAACTTTCGATAGCTACAGCAAGGGTTTTAAGAGGGAAATCCACTGCAATTTCTCCCAGTTTCACGTATCTTCACCTTTCTGATGAATTATTTTGTGTTGGAATTTCCCATTACTGACTGAATCAGAAGCCCCAGTAAAACCTACTACTTTGGCGTGGTGAAGATATTCTTGGGTTTATTTTGATGAATAAAAAAGTCTTTTCTGAAAACCAATTTAACTGGTGTCCACCAAAAGCACTGCAAACATTCAGCACTATATTTCATATAAATGCCGTGGCTTTTAAAACACACTATGCTTTTTATCTTGTCTGTTGCAGAGATACAAAACAGAAATCAAGCCATACACGACCAGCCAAATAAAAGACACTTTTAACATGACTATGCCATGAAAACATCACCAGTTTGAACTATAGTTGATTTATAACTTTAATTAGTACCTTTAGCCATCACATTTCCTTCAATTCCCTTTAGCAGTTTAGATGCTTTTACAATTCTATTTTCTTAAGTGCAATGTTCCCTCTCATATTGCTGTGTGACAGGTCACACGGACAAGATAACTCATCACAGTACCTTTCCCCTTCTGCTATATAAAAGGCACCTACATAAGACGGCATGCTTTACTGTCCCTTCTTAGCTAGGTACTAGTCACCAATATGACATTAAAAAATACAGTTTTATCAACTCAGTTCAGCGATTGGGGTGCCTGGAGAGAAGAAAAGTGAGATGGGATCAGCGGCATTTACATCTTCTGGCAAGACATTCAAGCACGCTGTAATATCAGCACTGGAATAATAATAGTTATTTCAAACAAAACAAGAAAATAAAAGGAAGAAGAGCACGTGTTTGTTACCTGCAATATGTCTCTATGACGCTGTAACGTATGCATCAGTGCAGCGTTCAGGGATGGGACTCCTGCGCTATTTGTGTATTCTGCCATTTTGTCATTTATTCCAGTAAGCTAGAGGAAAAAAAGAAAAACAAACTAAAAAACCATGAAACGGGTTATTCTTGTAGGAAAGTTACAATGCGTAAGTTTAAGGAGATGCTTTAACAACAGATGTGTATCTTCAGAAACACTTGCCTACCACTCACACTACCTTTTCCTAACATTCATCACAAAAACCTGTACTGCAGCATCTCCTAGGTGCTCAAGTAAAACCACAGTAACCTGAGTTACCTTTCCCAGAAGCTGTTCAATCTCCACAGCCATGGTCTCAAACATTCTGTCCTGGCTTGATCCATTTAAGAGAGGAGTTGTATCAGAGCTAAAGAAAATTAAGAATAGCAGTTATAGAAAAGTATAATAACTTTTAATGAACGCAAGTACTAACCAGGCTGTTAGCTTCCTAGAGGGAAAAATTAAGCCTAGAAAATAACATTAACTTCTCATACTGTGTCACTAGTGCAGGTAAGAGTTAAAGGCATGCAACACATGGAGAAAATACAACCTCTCCTTGGAAGGTTTCCCTGACACCAAACACTTGTCTCCTACCAGCACAGGTCTAGCACCAGTGCCCTTCTTTCCCCAACTTTTAAGCTTATTTATTCATTAGCAGGAGTGAGCACTGTGCTATTAGCATGTTACACCAGCAACATAATTACACCTCAGTAACACAGTGCTGGGACAACCCACTGACCTATTAAACAGTCAGCACTCTGTGGAGCAATACAAACCACACAATTTATCACAATCACAGTTTCATACATTGCACCTTCCCAATGTGCTTTTTAAGATAAATTAAAACCACAAGGAAAAGTCGTATCTAAGCAACAGAACAGAAGCACAACAGAGGGTATGCCAACTGCACAAGTATGACAACTAACACCTTTCAGAAACTATTCTTTACTTTGGTAATCTACAATAACTAGAGCAAGAGAAGTAAGTTTTACATAGGACAGCAAAAATAACTAAAACAATTAGATTACATGCCAAGCAATACCACAGAGCCAGAAGCAAGAGAGAGACTGGGACTCTGATTCAAGAGTAACAGGATCATTCTTGAGGGTCTCTCAGGCTTCCAGACCCAGAAATTCGTGGAAAGATCCAAAACTGATTTAATCAACAAATTAAATAACAACCAACCCACACAGCAGTCACACTCACAACTGTCAGACAGCATTGGGACCCACAGTTAATAAGCAAAGGTTGTGCACAGGGACAGAGAAGTTGATAATTAGTGCTGAAGAACTGCAGGGGAGACCTCAACTCTGGCCCATAAGCTACAAAGACTTGAAAAGTTTTATCATACTGGTGCTGCAGTCAAACGCAAATCTGCCTAAAGCAATCAGAAACTATTCATGTATACACACACATATACGTATGTATTTATCTGGTCCATATACACACATATAAATATATGGAGATCTCACTGTTACTACTCGTTCTAGGAGAAAGCCAGAAACAGTTCCCCTTCCTGAAGAGAGGGCTACTCTTCTGTGCAACCCTGGGCCAGTCGCAGCTGCTCAGTGCTCCAGTTCCCTTATCATTAAAACAGGAATTACAAACACCACACCAGCCCACCTGGGAGGTGTAAGGCTACACTCCCCTAATATCAAAGGCACTGATACCTTCTTGCTAGTTTAATATAAGAAAGAAAAAAAAGCTGATGTAACAAGCATTAAAAAGCCCTATCATCAGCTCGCACACCAACGCCACAGTTACAAAGTGAAGTTTAAATTCAGCTTCCCCTAGTGACATACATGCTTTCACGATGCACCTCTGCAGCCCACACAGTCACAGGCCAATATCACTCAATATTGCATCCAGACCAACACCAGCACAAACGAGCTTCCTAAGAAGCTAAGCATAAAAGGCACAGGTGTGATTAGCACTATGCAAATTATAAAAATGAACCAAGCACCACAAGCAGCATTTAAAACATAAAAAAACAGGCTAGTACCTATACCTGTCGCGTCTTCCGTCTCGGGTGCTGCTGTAGCTGGTGCAGAGCTTGCTGAAGGAGACCAGCTTCAGGTCCAGCTCGTTCTCCAGCTGCCTCGCCTGCTTCCTGAGATCTGCACAGGGCGGCCGAGAGCGGGGAACAAGTCACAAACGCGCCCGGGGACCCCACGCCTTTGGGGGCCGCGTTTTCACGACGTGCTTTCAAGCGGAGCTTGCGCAGACCGCTCGGAAGCCCCAGAAAGGGGACCCCCCCCAGAGAAGGGGGCATCGATAACGGAGCCCTCGCAGAAAGAGGAACACCCCGCGCTGAGAGAGGGGAGGGAGCCCGGCTGAGCACCTGCACACCCCACCCCACACAACCGGGAGCGTCCTGCGCAGGTTGCCACC
>NW_010184749.1:1930-2265 GCF_000695765.1 Mesitornis unicolor | reverse complement strand
TGTCAATATATGTAGCAAAATCTCAAATATCTGTCAGAAAAGCCAAAAGAGGTGAAAAAATAATAGGAAGAAAGGCCTAAAAAGACGAAAAATTCTAAAAAAGAGGAGAAAAAACATAAATCAGCACTGTATGCCTACAAAATCAGAAGTCAGCACGATGTGTAGCAAAAAATGCTTTTGGGTTTGTCCCAAAAATAATGGAGGAGCAAGAAAAATTGCAACAGATGCCTAAAATATTAAAAAGGACAAAAAAAAAAGGAGAGAAAAGAGAACTAGGTACTTAGGAGTCCAAATTCCTAAAATGAAAATATATTCAGCAAAATCACACAGTGTTT
>NW_010184749.1:0-1471 GCF_000695765.1 Mesitornis unicolor | reverse complement strand
ACACCAAAGATGCTAGGACTGAAGACTCTTGCTGGCTCTTATCTTTTCTATTAAGCCAATTTGTAGCCCCACAAAGGTTTTGGTTCTGGGATTTCTTGCGTCCCTGGGAAGCCAACGTTTCCTACCAGGCTTTCTCTGGAGCTGCCCATAGCCTGCTTTCAATATGGCAAACGTTCAACTACAACTCACACCAGAAAGTGGCTTAGAGTGCAAGAAATTGCCGGTTTTGCCCTTCCAGGGGAGGTGCTTCTTTATAGAAACAGAGCTTTTGGTTCTGTCATGCTGTGGTTGGCTATCTTGTCCACATTCAACTCCAATTTCCGTGCCTGCTGGTAGGAGGTACTTCTCCAATGGAAACGGTCAAGCTATTCTCCCACACCAAACATGCTAGGACTGAAGACTGTGCTGTCTCTTGTCTTTTCTATTAAGATAATTTGTAGCCCCGCAAAGATTTTGGTTCTGGGATTTCTTGCTTCCTTGCTTTTCTGAGAAGCCAACGTTTGCTACCAAGCTTTCTCTGCAGCTCCCCACAGCCTGGCATCAATATGGCAAACGTTTGACTCTAACTCACACCAGAACGTGGTTAGGACTGATAGCTCTTGCTGGATTTCTCCTTCACTAATATGTGCATCTGTAGGGCCGAGCAAAGCTTTGGGCTGTGCCATTCTGTGTTTGGCTATCTCGTCCATGTTCGCCTCCAATTTTTGTGGCTGCTGGTAGGAGCCGTCTCTCCAATGGAATCGGTTAAGCTCTGCTCCCACATCAAACATGCTAGGACTGAAGACTATTGCTGGCTCTTGTCTTTTCTACTAAGCAAAGTTGTAGCCCCACAAAGACATCGTCCGGGGCTTCCTTGCTTCTCTGGGAAGCCAACGTTTGCCACCAGGCTTTCTCTGGTACCCCATACAGTCTGCTTTTAATATGACAAACATTCGACATTAACTCACATATGAAAGGGGCTTGGAAAAAAAGTCCTTGCTGGATTTCTCCTTTCAGGTAAAGTGCTTCTATAATCAAAAAAAGCTTCGGGCTGTGCCATTCTCTCTTTGGCTATGTCTTCCACGTTGGCCTCCAATTTTCGTGGGTGCTGGTAGGACCTTTCTCTCCAATGGTAATGGTGAAGGTCTTCTCCCAAACCAAACATGCTAGGACTGAAGACTGTTGCTGGCTCTTGTCTTTTCTACTAAGCAAATTTGTAGCCTGACAAAAGCAAAAACAAAACTGTACACTGTATGCCTAGAATCTCTGAAGTTCCCACTCTATGTAGCAAAAATCCCTCTATCAGCCAGAAGAACTGAAAAAGCTCAAAAAGTACCAAGTAAGGGAAGAAAATACCCACGAAACTCAGTATTTTCGCCTACAAACTCCTGAATTGCCAATATAAGTGGCTTAAAACCTAATATAATCTAGAAAAGCTAAAAAAAGTGTAAAAGTTTCTACTACATTCTTCTAAATCCAAAAATAGCAGACA
>NW_010184748.1:44953-52478 GCF_000695765.1 Mesitornis unicolor | reverse complement strand
CTTCCAATCCCTAACGTCCTGTGATTCTGTAATTCCCCTTACTCCCTTCTGAACAGGTGAAATGCAGGAGAGAGAAGTTCCAAATTCCCTTATGGTGGACTATAATAAACTTAGTACTAGTTCCAGTGCACCCAGAATTAATCTTGACGGTTTGCTCGTCGTACTGTGGAGTTCTTCAGATAGAAGACTGCCTTGGTGTCGTTCCTGGAACAGATGATACAAATAAATAGAGAAGTAGTGCTGTTACTCTAGCAACAAGAATTGTGAGATAATTAACTCTTGTCTGTCTGATTCATTCTGAATTTTGTGCTATACTGGATCTTTAAGTAAGCAGTGCCAGCACCAGTTTTTCTGTCTGTGTAATACTGAAAATACCTTTCAGAATCCTGAGAGGAGCGAGGAGGGCAGTGAGAGCAAACCTTGGGGGTTATGCAGGACATGGATATGGCTGGAATCCCTGTGAGGCAGCTCTGAAGAATAAAGGAGTCCATTAAGGTTGGCAGCTCATGAAGAACAGAGTCTTCCAAATGCAAGAACAGCTCAGGAACGCAGGTAGATCCATCAGGGGACTCTCTGGTCTTTACAGGGAACTCACGGCTGCACCCTAGACCTAGTACAGTGTAAGGTAGGTAGAAGCAGGTGTGGGCTACAAAGGGAGCATCCACGAATGCTGGCCAGGCCTGTAGGGATGGTGTTTGGAAAGCTAAAGCTCACCTGGAGTTGGTGCTTGCAAGGGGTCAACAAGAAAGAGCTTTATGGCTTTGTTAGCAGTAGAAGACTGAATAAGGAAAAAGTGGTCCTGTTGCTGAATGGTGCGAGTGGTTTAGTAACATGGCCGGAGATAACACAAATGAGGCTGAGGTGCTCAGTACCTTTTTTGTTTCTGTCTTTGCTAATAAGGTTTCTCAGGTCTCTATACTCAGGGGCGGTTCAGGGAGGAGAATCCTGTCAGTGGATGAAGAGTGAGTCATGGAGCAGTTGGGACTTCTTGACTCATACAAGTCCCTGATGCTAGGTGGGCTGCATCTGAAGGTGCTAAGAGAGCTGCCTGGTAGCTTTGCAAGGCTGTTCTCACCTTTGAAAGGTCACAGAGAACACAAAATCCAGAGTAATAGAAGGCAAATACTGCACCCATCTGTGAAAAGGATGATCTAGGAAACCGTAGGCTGCTCAGCTCCACTAGACTTCTTGGAAAAATCATGAAGTGAGTGTTCTTGGAACGCCTGTTTGGGTACGTGAAGGAGAAGAGGGAATGGATTTGCCAAGGTTAAATCGTGCCTGACCAGCTTGGGTGCTTTCCATGGTGGATTTGTGAATAAAGGAAGAACACTAGTGGTCAGCAGTGACTTTAGCAAGGCCTCCAGTACAGTCTCTCACAGCATGCTTGTGTCCAGGCTGGGTTGTTACAGTCTGGATGGGTAGGCAACTAGAGGGGTAAAAATCTGGTCATACTCTTAATGTGGAGGCCAGTAACAAATGGGGTACTGAAGAATTTTATATTATGGCCTGTTTAGTGTCTTTAGCAGTGATCTGAAGGTGATGGAGTGCACTCTTGCCTGCAGAAAACACCAAATTGGGAAGACCAGCTGATATGCTCGAGGGCAGGACTGTTAAACAGAGGGACCTAAACAGGCTGGAGGAGTAGGCTAATAGGAACCTTAGGAAATGCAACAGAGTCCCGCATCTAGGAAGGAAGAAGCCTTTGCAGCAGTACAGTCAGGACAGGCAGGAGAGAAACTTTGCCAAGAAGAAAACCCAAAACTTCAAAGGGAATGAAAAAAAAAGAGGAGGGGAATCAGAATTTGGAAGGTCAAATAGGAACAAGGGTGTTGATGAGGATACTTCCCTTGCAAGGTGTATCAGGGGACTAGAAATCCTGACTCCCCCTTATCTCCGTGCTTCTGCATTATGGTGATCCCTGTCTCCTGTCAGGTCATTTAACTTTTGTCCTGTCACTGTGTCACTCATAAATGAGAAGTGATTTGCTTAAAACATTCAGTAGACCTTTGAGTTCCTTGGATGAAAAGTGTCTAGATAGCTTTTAAGATTTATTCCTAAGTGACTGGTAGTAGAAACAAATAATGAACTTTTCTCCACTAAGGTGCATAGTGTATGGCCTTCAGAATGTTATAAGCAAGTGAAAATGTTAATGTGAATGAATGCGATTAAAGCTGGGAAATGAAGGAGTAGTGTATTGGGGAGATATTACTCCCCTTTAAACACAAGAGGGAAATATGGTATAATCCTGGTTAGTGTCATTGCTTTGAGCAGTGCAGGATGAGCCAGTTTTTCAAATTGCATGCAGAATTTCTGTCTTGCCTACTCTTCATCGGGTTGCTAGACTGATGAAGTGGACTTCTTCACTTCCTTCATATGGTTCATTATATGGAAAGTGGCCTGTTGCAGATCGCTGAGGTCAGGTCAGGAGGAAAAGCTTTTAAATATCCTCTTGGTATGCTTACCAAAACAAATCTTGCAAAGTAATGATGTATCCAAATCTTCCTGTGGTGGTGGTTCCACTTGCTGTAGCAGATTTCAGAAGTCCTGTAGATGGGAAAATGATTTGGTGAAGGCTTAAATCCTTGTGTTCTGGATCTTCCTGTTCATGCACAGATAAAGCTTATATGTGCATATTCTTACATGTGAAAGTTGAATGTAACTAACCGGTAATTTACTGTAGGCTGTGTAAAGGGTTAAGTAGGAATTTATTTTTCTGCCTGGTCATCAATTTTCTGCCTACTTCCTGTGTTTTGAGGGAAGTGAGTATTGAAGTTGGGTATACATAGAATAGTTCTTTGGAATTAATTAAATATTCCTAGCTTTCCTCATCTTCCCCCCACAAATACATTACTGCTGCTTTAATTTTGTTTAAATTTGTGGGTATACTACAGACTCTTGGAGTTATTTCTGCTTCAAAAGACATAAAAGACACACAAATAATGAATTGAGTCACAGGAAAACCTTGGAGTAAGATAGGCATTTGAATATGTGTATTTCTGGCTGACTGAGTTTAACAAATTGGTTGAGGAAAAACACATGTAACATTCTGATAAATGCACAACTTCCAGAATGTTAATCTTATTAACAAAAAAAAGGCAAAAAAGTTATAAGCAGCACTGAAATATCTCAGCCGTCTCTCTGTATGCTATCACTTTGTTTATTTCCCAGTGTAGAAGTGAGCTTAGCATTGCAGAACATAAGTAGTTCTGCTTTAATGGTTGTCAAGTGTCATAGGGAGGGCTTTGCCCAGCCTCTCTCTGTGCTTATATGAGGTGCCCTTTCCACAGGAGAAAAACTCCTCTAAAGTCCAATACGGGTCTGCCCACAGCTGCAGTTTCCCTCACGCACAAAACTGCATCAGTCTCCAATTCCACAAAGCTCCAAGCTGGGTCTGCCCACTCTCACAGTTCCCTCACACATGAACTGCTCCAGCACACACTGCCCAGGGTCACAGCCTGTGCAGGGGCAGCCACTGCTTATGTGGCCCTGCCCCACCAGTGAACTCTACGGGCTGCAGGCCAGTTGACCTGGCTCTCGCCACGGGTTGCAAAAGGGGAACCTGGGCTCTGCGTCCTCTTCCTCCTCCCTCTCTTTTCTTTCCTTCAACCGACCTTGGTGTTCTTCAAAGTTGTTCTCCTCGAGCCCCACTCTTTTCTCCACTGCAGGTCTCTTCTGATGGTTCTGGAGTTCCCGGCTCTCTTTTTTGGGCTGGAGCTGCAGTGGGGCTTAAGCTTTAAGCTGGGGTCGGCCCAGCCGGTCAGGGCTGGGGCCGCTCTGGTCAGGGCCAGGGCCAGTGCCAGAGAAAGAGAAAGACATGCCCTGCACCCCTCTTAAATACATGAATTCACAGGGGCGCTGATTGACTTGGCCCTGGTCAGAGGTGGGCCTGACAAAGGCAAAGGGGGAGCTTTTCAGGTAGCTTCTTAAAGGGCCATCTCCATAGCCCTTCCTCCGTTACCAAAGACACAACCAAAAGCCCCTCACAGAAAACCCAGTACATAAGTTTGACTCGCTTTTTCCCTGCCAGTTCTTATGGAACCTGCTAACAGATAATTGAATTTGTGGTTTTGGGGTCGTTATGTAATCTGGGTTTTCTGGCTGGTTTCTTTAGATAACTTAATGCAGATTTGCTAATGTGCCTTTTTTTTTTTAATTAAAAAAAATCCTTAAAATGACCAATGTGCAAATGTTACTTCAGGACTTCAGCAACAGGCAGAAGTTAATCTTAAGATACCTTAAAAGTGAAAAGTATGGAATGAGTAACACTGTTATGGTGGTTTAGAGTCCAGAGCCAGTTTCTGGCCATAAATACTTCCCATAATTGTCAAGTCCTTTTGCTGGTCTTTGAGAATCCACAGTTACCCCTCAGCAGAAGCCAGGGTATAGGTGTTTGTGAAGGAATGTGAAGTGCTGACAAATGTCTGTAATATTTATAAAATAAACGGCTTTTGCTTCACAGTAAAACCTTGTTGCGATGCTAATTAGATAATTCAGACTATACTTGCCTGTTACAAAAGAGAATAAAATACATATCAGCTCTGTTTCTGAGCTGTGCACCTCATTTTTTATCTGCCTTCAGCTTCTGTGTGCAAAATTCTTTTTTAGTCATCTGTTTTTGCAGTGTTTTGTCATGCATTTAAACTAAGCATGGGAATAGGTCCTCAGAATGTCTTGCCAAGTTGCACTTCAGGTTGTTCGTTGCCAGAGGGATTTGGGTTTGCATGTAGATTGTAAAGAACTCTGGTTGTTGGTCTTTGCAGTTATTAGTACAAATGAATAATTATATTTTAAGTATCATGTAAAACAAAGGCAGCCAGAAAGCAAGCCAGAATAACAGTTCTGGTAGTCTGATTTGCATAGTTCAGAATCTAGAAAATGCTGCCCATGTGTAGGAGGATTGCTGGTTCTTCTTTAAAGTTGTATTACAGATTTTGGTTGCAGATTTAAAAGTAACTGCTTGGGCTAAAAAGTATGTAGGAGGCAGTGCAGTAAGTTTCTGAAACTCTTGAAGCCACAGATGCAATAGAGAGCTTAGAAAAGATAAATACTGTAGTGTAAGTCATTTATTGAACATGTATTTAATAAAAAATAATTTGAAAAGCTCAAACAAAACCAAAAGACAAACAACTCTTAATTAGCTTTCATACCATATTGAGTCTTTTAGGACAAAGACAGACAGTCCATTCTCTTGCGAAGATAAGACACTAGTGGTGGGAATTCTCTCCACATTTGCACACCGTTTGCACATACAGTGCTTCTGATTAAATTGTGACAATTTTGCATGAAAAGGTGCTTTTCCTCCTTTACCTTCTTTTTTCTCTTTTCCTTCTTTTTATTAAAGATGTTCCTGCTATGCGCACGCTCTCACACTGTCGTTTTTTCAGAAGCAGAAGCAGCAGCAGGAGCAGCAGACTATTTCTGACTTGCCCATGCAACAGTCAGGAGGAAAGGATAATGTAATGAGAATGAGTGTTTAGGAACTCTCTGATCTGGAACGTGTAAATTTGGGAAGCTGCCAGTATATAGGCTGCTAGACTGTTTCTAGATCTTAGCAGCTGCCAATTACAAATGCATCAAACTTAACTTACCCAGTCCATTCATACGCATTGCTGTTCCAAACAGGAGGCTTTCATTGGTCATGTGTGAATTTTTTCACATACTTTATTTCTGTGTGCATGTATAATACATACAAAGAGCATATTTAATAAAATGTCCTTAAAAATCAGCTTGCTTTGGTCTGCATAAAATAATTTTGATACTGGGCAGTGCTGTAAGCTGTGACATTGGCATAGCACCATAAGCAAGACCATCCTTCCTCGATGACTTGCAGTTGGTGACCTAGAAACCTTCTGTGGATCTGAGGATACAGTAGCAGCAGCTCTGTTCTGCAAATAGACCTGACTGGCTGCTTTTTTTGGAAAGTGGGAAGTCTAGAAGACTGGTTATTTCTGGATGACTGGGTGAAACAGTGCTTCACATGCATTTTTTTTCCACTATGAGATGGTGTATTAGTACTTGTTGTGTGTTAAGCACTTCTTTCCAGGGAGACAAGGATATTGTCTCCCACAACTTGAAGACAGAGCCATTAGCTTTCATTTTTTTTATTAAAAAAAACCCCAAATAAAACCCCAAAAATACTTTTTGCTGTAAGAAAGAGGAATTGATTTCTTTTCTCCAGTGCTGTCTGTGCCTCAGCAAATCCCAAAGATGGCATTGGCTTCCTGCTTCTTTTTTCATTCGTCTTCAGTGTCATCCTCTGCTCTCTGGTTCCTTGTAGGAGTCTCTGTGGGGGGTTCATTTCTATCTTCTCGCTCCCTAAAACATTGTTCAGGAGTAGAGATGTTAATTAAAAAAAGCTAGAAATTTTACTGAGGGGATTATGTGTTAGAATGGTTTTGGACTGCTCTAAGCTGGAAGTGTACCAAACTGGACTCCATAAATTAAGTCTTGCTGGTGATGCAAGATGTGTGTGAGCTGCTTTTTTGTCCATAGTATGTATGTGGAGAAAGAGTGACTGGTGTACCTTTTCCCATCCCATTTTTCTTCCAATGGTCTGTTTCCATCATGAGAATAAGCAAAAGTGGACTCAGAAAAATGAGAAGCAGTCCGGGCTTGTCAAGTAGCTCTGTGTGCTTGACTGCCTTGGGCTTGCTAACTCAGTTCCAAAGTTTGAATGTTTGGGTTATACGCCAGGGACCACCAAGGTGTCCAATAATACAGGGCATATTCTGTGAGAAGATAGATGAGCCACTAGGGTAGAAACTGAAATGAGAAAGCAGTACACACTTTCCTTTATTTTTTTTTCTCCTATGCCTTCCACCCCTGTTGATGCCACAGGGTGACTGTGAACCCTTCATGTGCTCCGTTCACTTTTCTAGAGACAGGTACTTACGTCATCTCGTAGTCCTTGTTCTTCTCCGCCCGGCAGCAGCAGCAATAGGCTAAAACACCGATAACAATGACTGCAGCCACTACACCACCAATGATGCCAGCGTAAAGAGCTATGTTCATGGATGCTATACAGGAAGAAAACAATTAGCTCTTTGCAGTGAGAGTGGTATCAAATGCAGTCAGCACAATCAGAGGACTTTAAATCCCACCACTAGGCGTCAAATCTCACTACCAGATCCAGGCTGTGTGGAAGTCATGTTTATTTGACTATAGCAGCTGGAATTAATTCTGTACCGTGTAGCTGGTAAGTCTGCAGGAGCAATTAGATAGCGATAGGGAGGAGCCCTTGGATCTGAATAACTGCTGTACTTTGTCCATACAGTTTGCTTTCAGATGCTGGGGGCTCAGGCCTATCTCATGCTACACATTTTTTTGTCATCTGTGAAGTAACCATATGAGTTACTAAGTGGTCTGTTAGCCTGTAAACCAATGCAGAGAATCTGTCTTAAAGGTTAAAAAAAAGTGTGGGGGTTTTTTTGGGTTTTGGCTTTTTTTTTTTTTTTAGAGAAAGCAAAATTTTGTACTTCTGCCTGCATTGCCTCCAGTAATCCTGTGACACTTAGCTGGGGTTGGG
>NW_010184748.1:0-44922 GCF_000695765.1 Mesitornis unicolor | reverse complement strand
CGCTCTTCCAGTGAACAACCCCATCTCTTACGTGGCACGATGCTGACTGTCATGTTGCAAGATGCCTTTCCCACAATGTTTACTGCAGTGCAGATGTAGAAGCCAGAGGTATCTGCCGAGACATTCTTCAGAGTTATTAGTTCCCCTGTTGAGAAACACAAAGCCAGTTCAAAAAAAGAAAAGAATTAAAGCAGGGAAGGAAGTGGGGACAGCAGCCCTGCAATTCCAGCCCAGGGTAGTGGGACTGGTGAGAGGTTATTAAAGCTGATGGATTGCTCTGTCTTTTTGGGAGCTGCCATGCTTGTCCCTAGGTTTTAGTGTGATTTGTGGGAGGGCAAACGGAAGTGTGCTGTTTTGATTACAGGGAACGCATGGCATTTGAACAGTCCTTTTAGAGAGAAAGAAAATTGTCGGTGGAGGGTAAAGAACTGTGTGTGCTTAGTGAAAGCTTTTTTTGCATTTGATGTTACTGAGAAGTAGAAGATGGCCCAGACTGGCATCTGGCTTTGAGAACTGGCTATCTGATGAAATAACCTGTAAACTAATAAAAGGCTCTTCAGTCCTCCGGCTCTTAGGATTTCAGATCTGAATTACGTAGCAGTGGGGGGAATAGTTTTCTGGTCTGGGAGAGGCGCCATGCAAGCTGTGAAAATGAATGCAGGAAAAGAAATGCAGTGAAGTGAGATTGCCATGATACTGGTGTTTTCTGTTCAACCTAACAGAGCTCAGAACCATGTGCTAAAGCTTAGCTCAAGCAGTCAGTTTTTGTTTGTTACGTCTCTAGCTGACATTTATGTACATCACAGAATCACAGACCGTTAGGGATTGAAAGGGACCTCAAAAGATCATCTAGTCCAATCCCCCTGCCGGAGCAGGAACACCTAGATGAGGTTGCACAGGAAGGCGTCCAGGCGGGTTTTGAATGTCTCCAGAGAAGGAGACTCCACAACCTCTCTGGGCAGCCTGTTCCAGTGCTCTGTCACCCTCACTGAGAAGAAGTTTCTTCTCAAATTTAAGTGGAACCTCCTGTGTTCCAGCTTGTGCCACAGTAGTACATAGTCCATGCTTTCTGGTTGTGATCTACTGATAAAAGGTCCAGATTCCTGCTCTAGAAGCAAAAAGCTCTGAATACTTTGCAGTGACTCCCTGTTTTACTTTCCCTGTGACCTCACTTCTTTCCAGCCCACTTTTGGGACTGGGATGATTCTGTTTAGTCTCTGCTGGCACCTAGCGCCAGATCGTAAAAGAGCATGCAAACCAAGAAATAGCAGACTAAATGCTTGATTTTGGTTTTTTCTTTTTTCCTTTTTCTTTTTTTTTTTAGTCTCAACATACTGTCCATCCTTACTTCTCTTCCCTTTTTTTTTTTTTTGCGATGTGATGTTTATAGCTCTTACAGTCTGGTTATAGGCTGCAACTCTAAGTCCTCCTATATTAAATCAAAAGTAATTGAGTCAAATTGGGTAAAATGCAGGTTAGCTACTATCAATTTTGAAGTGGCTCCTAAGGGGTTTCTACACACTCTGCAGCACTGGGACTTGCTTAGCACAGAAAGAAATTGCTTGCGGCAACTGTAGGGTGTCCAGCCAGGTTGGGGCAGAAGGGGATGGTCGACACACTACTTGGAGATGGGAGCTCTGATGAAAACAAAGAATGAGGTAGACATGGATCGGAAGGGACTCTAAGAAGGACTGCAGAAGCAGGCAGCAGCTGCTGCTACAAGAGGACAGCTCCTGGTATGTTCAGGGCTGTGCGTGATGTGTTGGCACCACTTAGTGGCCAGTCAAATGAATCAGGTTTGTGTCCTTGATGACATTTATCTTTTGCATGATTTTTTGCAAGAATCGGCGAGTGAGTGTTGAATATCCTATTGAGTCTGATCATACTTAGTTTACTTCTTTAGAGATGCTACAGTAGCTGAAACCAAAAAGGGGAGGTTCAGATACTCAGTCTTTCTGGAGCTAAACATACCCCAAAGAAACAAAGCTGTTGAAAGGAATAAATATGACTCCTCTGTCACTACTACACTTAAAAGACTATTAAGTCCTCATTTTTGTGTGTGTAGATCTACAAAAGGTCCTGTCAGGGAAATTCAGTTCCTTTTTTTTTTTTTTTCTTTTTAAGATACTGACTTAAATGAAAATAAAATATTGAGGCCTGTGTGACAGTCCTAAAGAACCAGAAACCTCTTGTATGCTCAAAGCAGGCATGGTGTAACTCTTTCTGACACCACCTTCCTCTAGGGTAGGAGTCACCCCTAGAAGGAAAGTAGGTTCCAGAGCCAGCTTTTGTTTGCCTTTACCAGAGAAAGTGACCTGGTCACTGTTGAGCGAGCTGGGATATAAAGATACAGCAGTTAGAAACCTTGCTGTTATTCCTCATGGTATGCCCCCCTTACACCCAGCAATTGAAAAGTAATTACTTCTGGCTGCTTCCAGACTGAGCCAGCTTTCTTGGCAGGTGAGAGCTGAAGTGAAAAATCTTACCGAGCGTTGTTACTTCAGGTAACCGTCTTTTCCCCCTGCTAAGTTACTCCTGAGTGTGTCTTGTATCAAAAAGATAACTTTTCAAAAGCCTTGTCAGAGAACTTCCTAGAAAAAAGCTTTAAGTGTGTTTTTGTATTTGCATTTCAAAATATTTCCAACCCTGATCTGCAGAGAGCTGAAAGACTCAATGACTTTGAATTTCCCATACCTTCTGTTGTTTGCAGCACACGGGGCTCATTTTGTACATTGAAGCTTTGCCAGCTATACGTGGGCTTTGGAGAGCCCTCATGAGAATTGCAGGTCAGATTAATTGTCTGTCCATATTCTGGTGTCCCCAAAATTTGACATTCTGGCTTGGATGGTGCAACTGAAGAAAGAAAAAGGGGAGGAATTTTAGTAATCAGAGGTAAGTTTTTGTTTTCAACCCATCTCCTGCACCTGTGTTTTTTATTCTTGCTAAACCATCTGGTGTTGCGGCCTACTACCTTCTTCTCAAAGGAACTGGAGTGGACCTGTCTGTATTTTGTTTCTCCATTCTTGGCACTGGTTATCCTAAAAGGAGTTGCAAGATGCTCTTTGGGCTATGTCTGACAGTGTTGGATAACTCCTCCTTTTGTAACTGGGGTATGACAAGCCACAGGGGAATGAGGACTGCCCTGTAATGAGGCAGGGGGTATTAGGAAAGTGAACTATACAACTCTGAAGACTTATTTTCTCCAATCGGGTATCTAAGGGAGTTGGGTGCTCTAAGCCTTCCAACCTACTTCTGTAGTAGTAGGAAAAGACCAAAGATGGAATTGTGGATGATGATTTCCTGAAAAGTGGTTTGTTTCTGTTAGAAAATCTGTTGTATGAACTGAAGTGGCTATCAGAGGAAGGACAGTGTTTTATGTAACGGATCCGGTGTTGTCTCCATCGTGCTTACCGAGGACAAAAAGAGACAAGAATGCAGTGTGCCTGGGGAGGTCATTCCGTAGATGGACGCTGCATGCGTACGTCCCGTTGTCTTCCATGGTCACTGCGTTGATGGTGATGCTCGCGTCCCCGCTGTTTACGTCCCCATTTATCTGTATGCGGTTTTCATAGCCCTTGCCATAGTATACAAGCCCATCAAAATACCTAGTGACAGCATCGTCCTGAGAGGGAGGGAGGGGAAATGATCAATCTTAGTTTTCTTCTGTGTGAGTTACAACCTAACTCAATAGATTAGGCCACTCTTAAGAGAAGAGCAGCTTGGAAAAGAGGGCGTCAAGATGCCCCAGTTTGCCAAAAAGCCAAGAAAAACAGAAGTTCAAAAGGGTCTGGGTTTCTGTCTGGAATCCCCTTCTCCCACCTTATCTGAAGTCAGAGACAAATGATTTCTTTTGCTAGGGCTTACTCCCCTTTCCTCTCTGTGACAGAACACCACGAGACTTGTCTGAGATCTGTATGTCAATCAAGTCTGCCTATGATTACACAAACTCCCTTGCTTTCTTCAGCAAGGATCTTCAGAGAAGAAACCCTTGACAGTTACTGCAAGGAGATCTCCAAAGGCTGCTTTGTCTCTCACTAATTCCCAAGAAGTCAAGGAGAACTTAAAAGGTCTCTTTACCTTAAAATATTCCATATGATTGTAGGAGACATCGAGAATCTCTCCATGTACTACTGTCATCAACTTAAAACTTTTTCTATAGTATCAACAATATGTATATATAAATACATATGTATAATATATATCTACTTAAAATATTACATACCTTTTTATCTGAGTATGTCACATATGTTAATAGATGTAAACCCACAGGACCTACAGTGATGTATCCTGAATACACAGATGCAAGACCAAGAGAGAGAAAGGAGAAGGGCGGGCCCTTGCCTAGTGTCGTGCAATAGATTTGGGATAAATTCCATCTAGAACCAGTGCTTCTGTTTGTTTAGTTCTGAGAGCAAGAAAGTCTTGAAGGAATCTTTTTCTTTCAGCACACATTCCCACCCGCAGGCCCGCTTCCATCTCTCCTCCCACCCCCTTCTTGGGTGCCCTGTTGTATGTTTCTTTATGCAACTTGATTTACCACACGGTTGATTTTCCTCCAGACAAAAAAGTCTCCTGAGTTAACAGGCGCCTCTGTTTTAAAATGACAGCGGAGAGTAACGTTGTTCCCTCGTGCCACCTGTATTTTCTTGTCAGGTGCTTCCACAGTGAGGGCATGAGCAGTCGCCAGAACTAGGAAGAGAATAAATTCTGCAGTCAGCAAAATTAACAAGGTCTAGATTCCATGTTGTGTCTCTTTGGCTTTCTTACATGCCACGATAACCCCATGTCACCCCTGTCATCCGTGACATTCCCCTGTGAGCAAGAGGTGATATATACTGTGACTGATTGAGTATGGGAAGCTGCTGCATAGGACGCCTAAGAGCTAAACTCTGCTTTCTGTTCCTTGCTTCCGTCTTCTTTACCTGGACATCCGTTGCCATAGATTTTATAAAGATGTATTTCTTTTTCCTGAGCCCTCTTTCAGTGTGACTGACGTCCTTTGACATTTCTAAATGTACAGAGGGAGAGAGATACACAGATAATACAAGTGCATCAGCAGTCTTAAGGATTCAAGCTAAACTAACAAATTGATGTTGTAAAATTTCAGCGATCAGGAAAACTGTCAAGTAACGTGCCTCAATCCAGGTCCATAGAGAAATGACATTTTGTGCTAGGGAATCAAAACCTGTTTATGTAATGCCCTGAAAAGAGGAAAACCTGGAAAGGCAAAGAGAGCTTGAAGGAAACAAGAGAAGAATAGCTATTTGTTTTTGAAATGAGCAAGGTAGTAGTCACGTTTCTTCAAGAATAGTAGCTCCTGCTTGTGGAGCACAGGAATAGCTGAGAGTTGAATAAACCAGAAATCCTCAGTGCCCTGGTGCAGCATGCAGGGCGCAGGGTTGATGTTTCTTGTACGCTGTGTTCCGTTTGACCCGCTGCTTAATTCATCAGACACGACGATTAGCTAGTGGCAGCTCTTAGTTATTCTCAGAATTGGGCTGCCCTGCCGCAGATGACCTTCATGCCTGTGGAAACTTGTGTTTAAGAACACCTGCTTTCTTCTTACAGTTTGTGTGAGGTTTTTGTTTTGTTTTGTTTGGGTTTTTTTATGGCACTAAACTGAATAATTTTTTGAAAATACAAGTCTGAAACCAGTTAAAGAGAGTGCAGGGAGGCAAGAAAGGCAGTGCTGCTCAGAGGCACTCCCATGGCAAAGAGGAACATGGTCCAGTAAGGAAGAAAGTGGATGGAGGCAGAGATGTGCGCTTTCCCTGAGAAGAGCACACTGTGTGTGGTGGTGGAAGTTTGCTTCTGAAAGAACCAGGCTGAGTCAGTGTTCCCCAAAGAGGATTTGACCGAAATGTTGCCATCTAACAAGCTTTGGGTCCTCGTTCTGCCATAGCTCTGTCCAGGTGAGATCCATAAGGACATGTAATGTGTAAGGGAGAGAACAAAGCACATCTACAGTCCACCTTGAGTTGCAAACGGATTGTGAATACGTGCTTTTTTAGTCGGGAAAAGACCACAGCCACATGCGTTAGGTCAGCAAGGTTAAGCCATTGGCAAGCAGAGCACTACCAGATCCTTGACTATAACAGCAGTGAATGATAGCATCCCTTAGAAACTAACAGTGTAGGGACCCAAAAGGTTTTGTTGTCACTGCAACAGGAATCTGCTGGTAGCAATTCAGGTCCTTGCACAGGGTAACATGGGGCAGTGGGCACAGGGATCTGCTCCCCCTCGGGGGAGGCCAAAGCTTCTGTAACAGCTTCCTGGATCCAGTCGAATGGTCCTCCATGGCAAATGGTCCTTCACGTCTTAGAAATGACCTACACTTAGAGAACTGCTGCATCTTCCCCCTCCTGAGAGGCGTTTGACGGGAATTTTCACAGCAGCCAAACCTTTCCCTCCCCTGCACCCCTCTTTCCTTGTTGCCAGGCTCTTCCACAGCCATCTCAAGAAGCAGCTTCAGACATTTTCAGCAGGAGGACAAGGACTGCCTTCTCCGCTTGTTGGCGTCCTGGTAAGGAAAGGAGGTGAGGTGACCAGAGGAGGAGGCTACCAGCTGAAGTTCCCACCTTTCTGCATTCTCCATCACATAACTGAGTTGTTCTGTGGTCTTGCAGTTAGTTAAACGTGTGTTTGAGTCTTCCTGTGTGACATGGCAGTGGTGGTTTCTGTTCTCTCAGGGATTAATTTATTTACAGCTGCTGACAGCTATGAGAAGGAAACCATTGGGGCAAAGTATTTCTAGCATGGTTTTATTGCAGCCACTCCCAGGTCCTTCCCTGCTCTGGAGCACCCAGTGCAAGGGCCATGTTTGGATAGCCCCAGGTCTCTTTCTGACTGCGTTTTTCATTTTGCTTTCTTTATTAGAGACACCTATGAAAGCTTTCTCTGTGCCTGTGGCAACTGGATAGAGAAGTTTTCCTGCATTTAGGTGGAAAGTACCACCAGCTGTACTAGGAGATGGCACAAAAGCATTTCCTGACCCTTTTGTTACTCAGAAACTGGTTCCACCAGGCCAGAGTTCACTGACAGGTCATTAACTCAGCCCTGAGGCAGAGAAGAGACTGCCCAACCCTAAGGCTTCCCCACACAAGTACTTTTCCCTTCTTCGATCGGACTACTCAAATCCTCCTGTAAATAAGATCTAGCTTTGTTTTTTTCCTACCGTGTCTTTAGTGCAGAGTCAGGGAACAGCTGAACCTAATACCACGTACAAGAGACACAGCCCGTAACACGCAAGACTGCTTATTCATCTGTTGCTGTCACCCTGATGGCCAACTTCTGGTGCTCTCCTGTTTCTCACCCACGACATCTCTTTCTGGCTCCCACTGCTCCTTTGTTGAGGCTCCTTCTGGCTCCTGGGGAAGCTGCACGGTTTCATTCTGAGACACCATTTACTTACACTGATTTCCTCCTTCCCTCTTCTCACCACATTTCACTTCACAAAGCCACCAACAGACAGCTAGTCACAGTCAGCATGTCTAAAAAGCAGGGTTTATTCTTCAGGGGTTGGCTGGGTTTGGGTTTGTTTTGTTTTTTTTTTCCGAGGGAAAGCAGAATCTAGTCCAAGTACAGCTGAAGGGAGGAGAGCACCAATTCTGAAAGAACTTCAGAAACGGAGAGAAGGTGAATATCCTGTACAGGACTAGAGAGATGGTGTCATGATGACCTAGATTTAAGCCTTATAATTTTTTTTTGGTGGTACTAATTAGTATGTCTACAACATTGTAAGGAATTGAGAAAGGTTTTATCTCTTTTCAATTGTACAAAGGAAGAAGAAAATAAAAGTGATGTATCTACTTTCACATTCCTTACTGAGTAACTGTTCACTGAAACAGAATTAAGGGCAATTAATAGAGCTGAAAACAATTAGAGGAATATTTTGTTTGCTGAAAAACATGAGATTCCGATTAAGCAATATTATTATTGCTGATCTGTCTTGGTAGATTTGGCTAGTGAGAAAAGCAGGAAAAGTAGAAACGTGTTACTTCACTTTTACGAGGAAATGCTTTGACTTCTAATTCCTCAATACTTTACCTCAGGATCTAGCTAAAATTTAATTCCAAAGTGGGAGAGGGGAAGCCTCTTAAATGTGAAATTTGCAATTAGAAGTAAATATTTTGTTTGATTGAGAATGAGCATTAGGGGCTTTTCCTTCAGCAATTACACAGTACCAGTTACACAATGCCGTGGAAATCTGTGCAGCAGAAGTCAGCCTGTGCTGAGATCCTGATGCAGCTCATTCAGAGCAGCTCTGGCAACCCAACACCACACTGCCATGTGCAGGAATCTACTATACCTTCTCCAGAAATTTTTTACAGGCCAGCATTTTAACACTGAATTATTACCATTTGAGTCCTGCCCAAACAGGCAAGAAGAGCTTCACCCAGAATACATATTTCTGCTCTGAAAAGTTTCCCGTCTGTAATTTGGATAGCATGAAAGGTGAGAACAATGAAAAGGAGAATGAATACCAGTTGTGTTAAACAATTTGCATAATGATCATCAAATCATGACCCCAGCCACATTTGTTTCATATGGAGCACATCTACTTTTTCTAATTACGTTAAACTTTGTGAATTTCCTTCTTGTGGGTCTTATTGTGGAAGTGAGGTTTTCAGGATTTTTGATAAACACAATCCTTCCATGTGTGTAGCTTTATCTGAAGCCTGGCAGAAGGTGTAGGGGCATTGGCATGAGAAGACAAGTCGGGTCACAAAGCAGTGGAACTGAGGCCGCAGGTCCTGCAAGGCAGGATGAGAAAAGGCAAGTTGTGATGAAGGCCAAGGGCGAGCTGGCTGATTTCTGTGTATTAGTAGGGATCGCTGTGCATCCCCTTGATGTGAGTAATACATAGAGATCACAAGTTGTATTGGAGTACGGATAAACAGTAGGTTTTAAACTTACACAGATGTACGCTACATGCAGATTTATGTATGAAAGAATAAAACCCAAGGACTTTCCCACTTCCAGTTGAGGAAGTTCCTTCTTCAGAGATGAACACTGTATTTAGCAGAAATAATTAAAACTGTTTTTAATAAGTATTTTCCAGCCTCATGAAGAATAGCATTCTTTTCCTGTTCCTAACACTGTCTTGCGGCTTTAGGAGATGCCTGTGAATCTGGACATTCAGCACAAAGATGGTAAACACACTTGCCTGGTCATAAACATGAAGGAACTTTTACTAAACAAAAAAGAAGCGCACAAAGTCCATTGGAATACTCAGACTTTGTAGTGCTGTTTCCTTCTACCCAACCCTTGAGGACATAACCAAATTAGTACTCACTTGCACTGAAAATGAACAGCGAAAGTCTCTTCATTGCCATCCTCCTCATCTCTCCTCTGTTTTACCTCAAAGTGCTCTTCCTTGTACTCTCTAGGTGGCTGGGTAAGTAATTGGCTTTAGCTGAAGGGCTGCTTCACAGCGGCATCACCGGGTCACTTCCTCTGTCTCTTTTTAAAGTCCTTCTCCTGCAGTCTGCCACTCCCCTCCCGGGCAGAATGACAAGCCAGATCACCAGTAGGCTTTGACATCGCTTGCTGCTCTCTGCCTAGGGGCAGAGAGGAGAATTGTCAACTCCTTCCCCCTTTGTGAACTTTATTCCCCAATTAAACTGCCTTTCCCACTTTCTCCTGACACGCAGATACATAGACCAGGAGAGGAGGCAAACCGAAGGGTGCGGTGACTGGGAGTGTACGATACAACAGTTGAAGTCATGCATGCGATGACATGTAACTAGGGGAGGGGAAGCCTCATTCATCTTAAATATTTATTAAGGGAGCATACGGCCAGAGTTAAAAAGGTACTGAAGTCTTTCACAATGCAGGCAGCTGCCCACATCCACGCTTTGAGGAACTGAGGTGCTTGACCTCACTTACTTTAAATACCTGCAAGAATATGTAATTTATGAGAATCTGATGTCTAGTGGGTTATGTAAATATAAATGAGATGCATCTCAGCCAGGTTCTTGTGCTCTTATGCCTACTGTGCAACTGCCCCAGTGTGTGGCTTGCACAACAGCTTTATGTACCAAAGGTACCTCCTGCCTTTCCACTGAAAAAGGCTATTAGATGAACAGTCAATGGCACGTAGCGGGCTAGCTATGTATCTGCTGAGGTGTGCGCAGGGAAAGTCCAGCCACTGCCCACATGTTCTGGATGGGCACTCGGCGGTCACAAATTGACTGCTGTAATTGACTGGAGAATAAAAGGAGGACTGATGGCAGCTCAGGCAAGTATCTGACATTACATTTAATTGAGTGCAGCTGTCTAGCATGTCTT
The DNA here is from genome assembly GCF_000695765.1 of Mesitornis unicolor. Taxonomy (NCBI): domain Eukaryota; kingdom Metazoa; phylum Chordata; class Aves; order Mesitornithiformes; family Mesitornithidae; genus Mesitornis; species Mesitornis unicolor. Next base: position 34,632 of record NW_010184748.1, on the reverse strand, counting down.
TTAAACTCTTCATTGCCGATACACAGCAAGGGTTGTCTCTGTCTGGGATAGTCGTCTATTATTTCTACCCATTTAAGAGACAGTCACTTTTTGGGGTGTGAGCAATCATTTTAGGTATTTTAGATGGGGACTTCATGTCTTCAGACATAATTTTCAGATTAAATGAATCATAAGATAATACTGATGAACTTTATTTTGATTATTGAAGGAGGCTACCTCAGAAGTAGGTGTTTACACTGGACATACTTGTGTTTAGCCCAAGAAAGTGGATCTGGATCTTGATCTTGTGCTGACCCCATACTTGCACGGTAAGCCTGCCAGACACCACACTAAAGACGACCTTTTTTGCCTACATGGCAGTTGTTCAAAACACCTTCAAGGCAACAAAACTTATGAGTGACTGGAAATCCAGTCCCTCTGATAAAAAGGACAATCTTTACTTCTGTGCTTGATCCATAACCTCAGTTCTCTTCAAAAAACTGCTAGCACAAAGCAAATTAAAGCACATCAGCAGCTGTATGGCAGTCTTCCAAATAAGGACAGCCAGTAGAAAAATCCATCCTGCTGTATGCATCTTATCTTTGATATGTTGTGGGCATTAGGAGATGGCAAGGACCCTGCAAAGAGAGGAGAGTCTTCTTCCAAAACCAGCTTGCTAGCCCATAAATGTTGTTTTCAAATGACTTAAGGTGTGAACAAAACTGCAGCAAGGTCAGTAGTCTCCTTTCTCCTCTTTGGAGTCCATAAAGATGAGGTTCTTAAATTTTTATCTCTTTTAGAGACTAACATCTTGGTGACTTTATCCCACAGCCTCCAGGGAGACACATGTAGGATCTTCACTCTAGCTTCTACACTTTTGATTTTGCTCACATTTAATATTTTAACTGAATCTGATAAACAGAGATAGTGGCAGAAATGCCATCACTGTACACCATCTGCCCATAATTCCTCTGTTAATTCTGTACATAACAGCTTTGAGTATTCACTGGAAGAACTTGGTTGCAGTCCCTGACAGACACTGTACCAACTTGGTAAGCTTCCTGTTATCCTCTTCACAGAAATAAGACTTGCACTATCATGTATCCAACTTCTCCCCAGTAACGTCAAAATCCACTTGACTGATTTCAGCTAAACTTGACAGATAAATGGTAATTTTAAAGATGGGAAGTTGTATTGGGTTTTCTGTGAGGGCTTTTGGTTGTGTCTGTGGTAACGGGGGAAGGGCTATGGAGATGGCCCTTTAAGAAGCTACCTGAAAAGCTCCCCCTTTTCCTTTGTCAGACCCACCTCTGACCAGGGCCAAGCCAATCAGCACCCCTGCGAATTCATGTATTTAAGGGGCGTGCAGGCCATGCCTCGCGCTCTCTCTGGTACCGCCCCTGACCAGTGCAGCCCCAGGTGCGGGTGGCACGGCCCCGGCCTTGCCCGACTGGGCTTGGCCGGCCCCAAGTGCAACTTAAGCTTAAGCTTCGCTGCAGCGCCATCCCGAAAAAAGAGAGCGAGCTGGGAACTCCAGAACCATCAGAAGAGACCTGCAGCAGAGAAAAAAGAGTGGGGCCCGAGGAGAACAACTTTTGAAGAACACCAAGGTCGGTTGAAGGAAAGAAAGCAGAGGGAGGGAGGAGGAGGATGCAGAACCGAGGCTCCCCTTTTGCAACCTGTGGCGAGAGCCAGGTCGACTGGCCTGCAGCCCGTAGAGTTCACTGGTGGGGCAGGGCCACCTGACCAGCAGCTGCCCCTGAAGAAGCCATGACTCTGGGCAGTGTGTGCTGGAGCAGTTCATGTGTGAGGGAAACTGCAGCTGTGAACAGACCCATATTGGATTTTGAGGACTTTTTCTCCCCTATGAAAAGGGGAGGGGGCACATGGAAGCAGAGGGAGCCATTGGCCTGAGTGTTTTCCTACTCCTGAGGAGCACATGGCATGAAAACCGACTGCAAACCCCCCCCACACTCCCATCCCACTGCGCCTCAAGGCAAAGAGGGAGGGGGAAGGTGAAGAAACCGAACAAAATCTGTGCCCAGGAAGAAGGGAGGGGTGGGGGCAAGGCGTTTTGACTTTAAGATCTGGTTGTATCTCCCATTGTTCTACTCTGATGTTGGTAACAAATTAAAATTGTTTTGTTTTTATTCCTTATGATGAGTCTGTCTTTTGCCTGTGACCTCTTTAAGTGGTGAGAAGCCCTCCCAGTCCTTATTTTGACTAGCCCTTTTGGGGGCATCGTGGTGCTCGGTTATGCACTGGGCCTAAACCACAACAGAAGTTCCTTTCAGTCTCATAAAAATCAGCAATCCCAATCAGTTGGGATAAGAGAGAAATCTAAATTAACGGTACCTGTTAGGCATTAATCATTGCCTTCCATTCCAAGGATCTGTGGTTGCACCTAACCATGGTCTGTTTCATCTCTTGTGCAGCTAGTCAGATGATAGGGAAATACGGTATAGTGTCAAGTCACAGAGGGCAATGAGGAGCTGATGACTCCATGAGGGATGTTTGTCATGCTGGGGCACCTGGACTGCAAGACACACGTCCATTGGAAACCAGGCTTGTTAATCCCAGTGCCTGTGGAAATATATGGGGTTTAATCTATTCTCTTAACTTTAGCAACCGGCTAGTAAAAAAACCCACCTTAGAGAGAACTTAGAGTTACGCTGAAAACAGTGCCTATAACAGCAGTTCCCCAAATACCTAAGCAGGTCTGAGCTTGGTAATCTTACTGTCTAAAAGATGGTATGTAGATTAAGCACCACACGTTAACCCTGAAACAAATGCACTATTTTCACATACATTTGTTATTAACCTGTCAAAGTAACAAGGTGTGTCCTCTCCAAGTGAATTGGCGTGTCTCTTGTTCCCCTGTGCTGGAGAGGAGGGACAGGCACTGGATCTTGTCTCACGGTTCATAATTTGGACAGGCCGCCTTAACTGGTGTCCATGCAGAAATACTGGTGTGGAAACAATTTGCTGTGGGAACAGTTTTACCCTGCCTCTATCAGCCACCGAGTTGCATTACAAGTCAGTAAGTTGGCGCTGAGATTGAGAATGTTCTGTTGCTTTGGAGATTTAGCTAAATAAGACTGGTTTCCTAGGAATCACAGAGAGCATGTGCTTCAACACCTGGTACTTACATAAATCTGATACTAACAGACTTGTTTAGATGCATTTTTTTATTGCTGTTGCTAGTTTTGTAGGCCAAGAATGGAAAAGATATTTAATTACTTAGATATGGTTACTTTTCACTGACGATTCTCACTGGGGGCTTCAGGAGCTGTTGATAAATGCAGGAGGCAGATGTACAGTTTACCTGTGAGGAGCTGGTAGAGCTGCCCAAACAGAAAGACTGGGACATCTAGCAATTTTATACTTTAATTTTGTTTCTGGGTTGACTTTCTTTCACTGCCTAGCGTGAACTGCCAAAACTCCCAGACATTGGCGCCACAGCTAAAAGAACCGCCATAGGTACTGGCAACACTGGCAACACTGGCAAAGCTTCGCCATGAAGATCCACAAACAGGAGTTTCAGAAGCAGCTCAGTAACTTAAAAGAGCATCAGTTTTTATTTGGTGTCAGTGGTATATGTGCCCCCACATTTAGGACCTTTGAAAACTCTGGTCTCCAGTAATAAGGGAGTCCATAGGCAAATGTCTTTTAGATCACTTCTTGCCTCAGTTAACAGTAATTAACAAGAACACCTGTGGCACTGCATTGCCCAAAGGAGACAGCTGTAGGATCAACACAATTCATCCTCTTTTGGTACATGAAACCTTTAGGATCTTTTCCAACTCATAATCAGTAATCCATTTCTTCCCTCAATATGACACTTGAGATTCAATATACTGCTTTCTTTTGTTCCTGCTCACTCACCTGAGTAACTATTAACACAAGTGTAGGCTATGAGCACAAAAGACTTGAGTGCCTGTTTCACAGTACTGTTTCCCTGCCATGATGTGGCATCCCTGCAAATGTGGCCCCATCCCTGTGTGAGGATGCAGCACTCAAGTAAGGAGCAAGGGGGTTATGCACACCCTGCCCAGTGTGATGTAGCTGCAAAGGTATCTGTGGTATGAGACAAGCCAGCTCTCTTTTCCACTTCCTTTCTTGTTTGCTTGTTTGTTTGCAAAAGGAATCAACAGTGGGATGTCATTGCATGACTCAGAACTGGAGCCTCCAGCACAGGTAAATAGCACTTGGGCTTTTTTCTGGTTTGGCCTTGAACCAGCCTGGCCCATGAGCTTTCCTGGGCAGTCAAGAGATGGGAAATGGAGGTTTCTTCTTTGAAAAGGCATCAGAGGAGACCTAGCGTACCTCAGTCCTAGCTCTTCCAAGGTCAAAGATCAGCTAATCAGACAATCAGAACCACAGAATTGTTTGGGTCAGAAGAGACCTCTAAAGATCATCTAACCTCCTTGCTGTGGGAAGGGACATCTTCCACTAGATCAGGTTTCTTAAAACCTCATCCAGTCTGACCCTGGACACTTCCAGTGATGGGACATCCACGACTTCTCTGGGCAACCTCTTCCAGTGTCTCACCACTCTCATTGTAAAGAATTTCCTCCTTATATCTAATCTAAAGCTACCTTCTTAGTTTAAAATCATTGCCCCTTGTCCTGTCACTGCAGGCTCTGGTAAAAGGTCTCTCTCTGTCTTTCTTATAAGCAAGCCCCCTTTATATACTGAAAGGCCACAATGAAACCTTCTCCAGGCTGAACAGCCCCAACTCTCTCAGCCTGTTCCCATAGGAGAGGTGTCCCAGTCCTCTGATCATTTTGGAGAACCTCCTCTGGACCCACTCCATCAGGTCTGTGTCTTGTGCTGGGTTCTCCAAAGCTGGACACAGTACTCCAGGTGGGGTCTCACCAGAGCAGAGTAGAGGGGCAGAATCACCTCCCTTGATCTGTTGGCCACGCTTCTGATGCAGCCCAGGATGCGGTTGGCTTGCTGGGCTGTGAGTGCACATGGCCAACTCATACCCAGTCTTTCATCTACCACTGTCCCCAAGTCCTTCTCCACAGGGCTTCTCTCAATCCCTTCACCCTCCAGTCTATACTGATACTGGGGGTTGTTTCAACTAAGGAGCAGGACCTTGCACTTGGCCTTGTTGAACCTCATGAGGTTCACATAGGCCCACTTCTCAAGCCTGCCAGGGTCACTCAGGATGGCATCCCTTCCCTCGAGCGAATCAACTGCACCACCCAGCTTGGTGTTGCTCAAACTTGCTGAGGGTGCACTCAATCCCACTGTCTGTGTCATTAATGAAGATATTGAATAGCACTGGTCCCAGTACAGACCCCTGAGGGACACCACTCGTTTCTGATCTCCATTTGGACACTGAGCCATTGACTGTAACTGGATGCAGCCATCCAGTCAGTTCCTTACCTATCAAATAATCCATCCCTCAAAACCATCTCTCTCCAATTTAGAGGTAAGACTGTTGCAGGGGTGCTGTATCAAAAAGACAACCTTTCAGAAGTCTAGGCAATTGACAGCTAGCTTGCTTCTAGTAAGCTTGTAATGGCTCATCCTGTACATCAGAGGTCATACCAGCACTTCAAGTTGCACCTGGTTGTGTCCCAGTTGCCTGGAGGCTCCCTGCAGATGGAGGTCCAGCTTTGGGCTCTTTTTTGGGCTTCTCCTGCAACTGGGAAATGTCGGCAGATCCAGTCCGCAGCAGGGAAGGAGTTAAGTGCTTGACCAGCTGCCATCTATGAGGCACTGAATTCTTTCCCTGTGCAAGCCAGCAGCCAGCGTCAGGACAACGCTAAATTTAGAAAGCTGATAAAGGTTTGGTGCTGACAGTTGTCCTGCCCCTTGATGAAGAAGCCACAGAGAGAGCAAGAGGGGGCAGCTCATTTCTCTCCCCCCAGTATTGTTCCCTGCCAGGTTTCTTCACTGGACTCCTTTCCCGCGCCTGCAGCAGGGACCCCCAGCGGAGCCATCCCAGCACAGGGGGTAAGTGCCCTTTCCTTGCTCCCCAGCCTCCCTGCTGGCTGCCCCGTGAGCTGCAGCCACTCCTCAGCCCCGTTGGTGGCACATGGCTGCAGTCCTCCCAGCTGAGGCCGGCTGCTGGGGCTCTTCAGAGACGCTGCTGGCTGTCATGGCACAGCGAGGCAGGAGTCGCTCTGGCCAGACCTGGGGAAGGGCCAGCAGCCGTGTTTTCATGCTCCTAACTGAGCTATGGCCCCTTCGCCCTCCCACACGCAGGGTGGGCACAGCAGACTCCCCACAAAGGATTACAAGGACAAAGTCCTGAGACTTAAAGCACCTTCAGCCTTGAGCTTGAGGAGCACTTCATTTTGGGAAGGGAAGGTCTCATGTTTCTTGCCCCCGACACTCCTTCCAGTCCCACTCTGGTCGTGTACACCTCCTTCCAGCCACCATGCACTGGCTGAGCCGGCCAGGGGAGTATAGAGTTTCTGCCCTGTTCTTTCCTTCCTGGCCTTCCTGCATGCTTACTCACAGTCAAGAAGGGCAGCAGCGCTCACTGGGCAGCAGCCAGGGAGCTGGACAAGGCCTCGGGAAAGGCAGGCACCCTGGCGGAGGAGCCAGTGCGGCTGGCTTGCGGCAAGGGCTGCTCGCAGGGTTGTGGGAGCTGGATGTGGGAGCCCCGTCTGCTGTACCCTTCTGCCACTGCCACCCCACGGCAGGGGCATGGCCTCTCACACAGACCTCTGTAACAGCCCTCTCTCCTGACGTGTTTTCCTTGCAGCGAGTCCTCTCGCAGCCACCATGGCCAGCAGCAGAGATTCGGACAGTGAGCAGGTGGTGCCCGATGAGGAGGATGAAGGACCAGATGTGAAGGCCGTGCAGGCCCACTACCTCCGCAGCCCCTCGCCCAGCCGGTGAGTATGCTTGCGGCAGGCAGCGCCATGGCCTCCCAGTAGCACATGGTAGATCAGCTTTGCTTTCCCTCCTCTTCCGCTGCCTCCTCTCCGCACAGGCACTTGGATCAAGCAGGGAGCCTGGGGCTTCCCTCCACTCCCAGAGATGGATTTATGATGCCAGCGTAGTCCTTGCCAGCCATCAGAGAGACTGCAGAGACAGGACTCCTCTGCTAATTAATCCATCCCACTGAGAGTGCACGTGCACATGGGAGGGATAACTTGCAGAAAGCTTTACTATGAGGTGGTATCGTTGCTCTTCCTTGTCTCATCCTCTCACGTCCACCTCTATGCTGAAACTTTTGATCTGGATTTCGACTCCTTGCAAATTCAGTCCTGTTTTTCTCACCATTATAAGGACATGTGGATTTTTTTATGTTGATATTAGCTTTTCCCAGCCCCAGAAAGACCAAGGGCCTTTGGATTTGAGTTTAGTTCAGAGCTATCTTCAGCTACAGGCTTCAGGCACTGAACAGGAGGCTGTCACTGTGCACACAGAAATTGAGTTACCTCAAACAAAACAAGCATGATAGGTTGTGTTTTCTTCTAATACAAGGTAATACATCCCTTTGTACTCTTTTCCTAAAGCAAAATGCTCTGCAGGCCTTTCTGTGTGCTTTGAGATGCTTTAGCTGAAAGCAGGGGTGGGGCTCAAGTTTGAAAAGAACCTGCCCCAGTGGCCCTCAACAAGTAGGAGGTTATGAAATGTCTCCCATTAACTGTAGGGTACCGCAGAAGAATGAAGACAGAGTGTTTATTTCATTTAACTGCATGTGTTTAAAAATAGTTTTAGAAAGTTTCCTGATCTTGCATGTATAATATAAAATTATGTATTGAACTTGGTAAACCACTCTCCTACTGCTCACCAGTCACTCAAAATGAACAGAAGCGGCTCTCCAGTTTATTCCCTTCCTCTCCCTTGCCTTCCCTTTTCCCACATTCCCTTCCCCCCTCTTTAGTTTTTCTCCTTTTTTTCTCCATCAATGCCAAAAGCAATAATGAAAATGGCGAGGTCCTTTCTAACCAAAGCGAGGCCCTTGCAGCATCCAGGGTTGGGCAGTTCTGCACCCGCATGGATGCTTGGGGCAGCTACAGGTAAAATGTGTTGAGGCTGTGGTGGCAGGTTATCACTGTTATCTTTTTATTGAGCTTGGAGGCAGCCTTTAAAGCAAAAGGAATTGAAGGCAGTGCATGGCTGCAAATTTGTGTCAGCTCCTGTAAATGAGACTGAGACACCCCATGCTCATCTCATAAACTCCCTTGAAGAGCTAGAAAAGGATTACTTTCAGTCACGGTTGACAAGTGCTGGAACCCAAATAAATTACCTAGAAGAGCCCATTAAGTGGTTTCCGATGCCTGTGCCCCCCATTTTGATTCTGGAGAATGAAAACTGTTCAGCTCTCCAGACACTCTGCTGCACCCTGACTGCACATTAATCACCCTCCCTCTCCTCCTTTAATTAAACAAAAACAAACAGTGTGTGCAAGTACTGCAGACCCACGTTGCCAGATAGCTTCTGCGATGGCAGTGAACTTGTCCTAATGATCTGTACCATCTATTTAGAAGGAAATGTAGAGGGTGTGCATCAGGGAAAAAGCTGGGCACATTGTCTGTAAAACATTTTGTTAAGATGGACTGAAAAAGAAAATATTTGCTTGGACTGTACAGGTGGGCCTAGATGGAAATATATATTTTTTCAAGATTGTGGCTCTTTTTTGCTTAACAAAAATTTAGTAAGTCACTTAGTAAGTCAAAGAACTCCCTTCAAAGGTGTTTGTGGGTTTCATAGTTGTTTTTGGCCTGGTTAGACAGCGCTATGTGATTGGAGAGACTGCTCGCAGATTGATGCTATGAAGCGACCAAGGTACTGAGTAGTGAGGGAGGGATTCACAGGCTTTAAACTTAATGCTTTCATTGCAGCTTGTGATAACTCAAAGGACGCTTGCAAGCATTAGCTGAAAAGAAAAAGAAAAAACAAAATCAAAAAACAAGCCAACAACTGTTTTCTAGAGTAATCTGTTTCAAATTGTTAAATAAATTCTGCTTAGGATAATGTTTATGTCTGTCTGTCTAAGTGAAAGCTACTTGTGAGACTGTTCCCTGTGATCCATCCCCCTCCCAGTCCCAAACCAGACAGTGATCTTCTCTGCCCAAAAACTCCTCCGCCAGTCCATTCTCTTGCACTCCCAGCCCACACTGAAGCTCCTCTCCATAGGACCTGTCTACATGCTGCAAATACTGGATACCAAGCCATATTTGAAGCCTGTAGTGCCACACTGGAGAGCAGGGTTGGGGTGAGAGGTGGAGGAAGAGCTGGATCTTCCCCTCTCCCATCATAAGATCCTTACTGCTCCAGTTCCCTACTGCTGTCTTCTGGAATGGGTGAAGAGGGCTGAAGTCCTGGAGATGGGATCCCAGTGGAGGGCATTTTCCTAATAGGCAGTGTGGTTAATTGGCAGGTATTCAGTGATATCGGACACTGAAACAGAGAGCATCTTCATGGAGCCAATCCATCTGTCATCTGCTGTGGCTGCTAAACAAATAATCAATGAAGGTAAGAGGAAGAAGGGTAAAAAAACTATGTGAGTTACAGAGACTGTAGTTGCACTTGGTTTGCCTTTCTCATCCAGAGATCCTAACATGACAAAAAAGCCTGTATGAGAAAACTCCATGTGGGGTAGAGGTGAAATCACAAAGAAATAACAGTTTGCAGAAAGGTTTGGTGATTTCCTTTGGAGTTGTGCACTGTATGTGTGGCAGAATCGTGTACTGCAAAGGTGAATACAGTTTGATTGCTGGTTGCTCACTGCAACAAACTGGATAGAATAGAATTAGAATTAGGCTAGAATGAGTGTGCCCTTAACTCCCAGGCCCTTGGCAGTGGGAGTCTCTGGGCCGAGAGGACACTGCAATATGCTCTTCTCATTACTAACTACCTCAGTGCTACTGGATAGGCATGTACACTGCAGACAGGACGGTGTGATTTTACTGGGCAAAGAAGAAAGCTGCAAGGCTTGTCCCAGGAACAAAGAATGACAGGTCATATATTTGCTTTGGTTTTACATGCTTTTAGTTACAATGTCATTTTATTCCAGAACTGAAGACAAAGGACAACAAGGTAGATTCAGTGTATCCCAGAATGTTAGAGTCTGCACAGCAGTTGATGGTGGAAGACCTGTACAACCGAGTTAAGGAAAAGATTGATGACACCAGCTTGTTTAACACGCCATGTGTGATGGACTTGCAGAGGGCACTTGTGAAGGACAGGCTGGAGACCCCCAGGGATGCTGTGGATGAAGTCTGGCCTAATGTCTTCATAGCAGAAAAGTGAGTGTCAGCTTTTGTCATCGAGTCACATGAGATTCCCAGTGAAGGGTCAGATGGAACCATTGAAGCCATAACATACATTACAGACGTCTAATACCTTTCATCCCTAGAGAGCCCCAAAGTGTTTTTCAGAATATGGTCACATAGATCTCTATCCGCTGAAAAGTAGATACTTCTGGAATAGAACCAGCAGCTTTCCTATGCTATTTTGATGCTTCGGCAATTTAGGAGAGGAAAAGGCAAATGAGCCCAAATTACACACTGTTCTGATTGAAATTTGGCCCTGAGATTGGGACTACAGTCTTTGTTACGTAAGAGAGTTAAAAAATAAATGCTGTAGCAAATACCAAGTGGAAATGGTTAGGTCTTCTGTACCACAGCCCAGCTGTCTGAGACACCTGTGCAAGAGTCCAGACAGAATTAGAAGGGGATACAGTGTAAAGCACCAATTACGGAGTGATAAAAATTGGGGACTAAATAAACAGCCCAAGCCTAGGATGGCAGGATTAGTTGAAAATCAAGCTGGAGTGGAAACTGAGCATGCAGCTCTACCGGTTAGTGAAGGTTTCTCTTTTTCTTTTCCCAGTGAAAATACCTGTAGAACTCTCAAAGGACATTAGGGTCTGAGTGGAGCTGCGTGTTGGAGGAGTAGCACAGACTGGGAGTTCTGTAGAGGTTGTAGCAGACAACTTCTTTCCTACCTGAAATAGGAGGACTGATATCTAACATCTTGGTTTTTTTCATTTCCAAAGAAGTGTCGCAGTGAACAAAAGTCGCTTGAAGAGACTGGGGATCACGCATGTCTTGAACGCAGCTCATGGTACAGGTGTATACACAGGACCAGGTTTCTACAATGGTCTGAATATTCAATATCTGGGCATTGAAGTGGATGATTTTCCAGACATGGATATCTCCAAACACTTCCGCCCAGCTGCAGAGTTCCTTGACGAAGCACTGCTGACTTACAGGGGTAAGAGGAGAAGATTACAGTGGTTCCAGAGTGCTTGGGAATTAATGGGTGGAAGCGTTACTTTGATAAACAGCTGGTGCCACATTTGGAATTGGGTAGAAGGCAGACACTTGGTTCCTTGCATCCACTTACAGTGTACACTTGTTGCCCATTTCTGCCACATCTCATACAAAACAGGAGTGGGCAAACTAGTGAGATGGGGTAGCCCAGCAGCCCCTGCTGCAAGCCTCATGTCTTCAGACTAAAACTGGCTGCCAGCCACCTCCCTCAGCTGCTTTGAAAGTACCCTACTATTGCAATGAGATGAAGCCCTGCTCCGATAAATGTATTTTTTTATATTGTATATATTGATATATTCCTGTGCACTGTGAGTCTGTTTTGCCAGGATGCTTACTGCAAAAGAACAGGCTGATTCACTAGAGCAATCCAAACAGCTGGGTTGGACCCCTGTATATCTACACCCAGGCTACTGTATAATTTGCTGTACTCCAGTTCCATGGCAGCTGTTATTCTGTGGACCTCCAGTGCTTACTGGTCATTTTGTTGCAGCTTCAGTGGACAGTTAGAAATATCTTTATGGAATTCTATATAAAAATGAACCCCACAATCAGCGATATCACTGATTGTATGTATTCAATGCACTTATTTTTTGTAGAGGGGCAACAAGTTACCTCCTAATAAAGGTGACAGTAAGAAAAGTGAGAAGTTTTGTTAGTACATAAGAAAAGTTGAGCCAATTTTAGTAGCTCACCACTAACAATATGAGGAGGGACACTCTACCCATCTATGTTCTTCCTCATAAACCCCATTGCTACCCTTGGTACAGTACAGATGCTTAGTGCTGCTGGCATTTGTGGACCTGTCAGCTCACTAACCCAGCAAAACCGACAGCCCAGCAGGGAAAAGATGGTTTTTCCACTGGTTTAGTGAGCTGAACTGGTTCATTTAAGGGCCTGATGAGTATCGGAGCCAGTGCAGGAAAGGATGCAGGGAGACAGAGGAGCATTGAAAGCAAGCAGAGGAATGAGATCTCCCCCTTTTGGTGAGCTGTTAGATAGGCTTTACTGGCTGTTAAAACACTGAGAAGACAACTAGGACTTTTAATACTAAGAAAGGAGTAGAAGACATTTTGGGACTGTAGGAATAGGCACATTAGGTAAATACTTGCAGTAACATACCAACAGTCAGGAAGGTGGTGTTTAAACTGGTTTCATTAAGTTTCAGTGCAAACAGTTTGATTTAACTGGCGTTTATCACATTTAGAAATAGTGATTTCTGTTATTTGCAGGCTAGCAAAGCCTCATTTAAGCTCTCATATTTGCAAGCTTTTCTTTAACTGTAATTTGCTATAAATGTAACTTTAAAAAACAATTCTTCTGCACCAAAGCTGAGTTTTCTGCAAGAGGTGGTTTCTGTGTAAATGCCATGCAATAAAGCAGATCCTCAGCTTTGTTTCTAGCTCTTGCAGTCACTATTTACAGAACAGTGGGTCCCAGTAGTTTTGAGCAGCTGTATCAGTTTGTCAGAGTCAAAATCAACTCTCTTCCCCTAGTCGCTTGGTTCTCCTGTTCTGAGATATACTGTGACTCTGGCCTCCAGCCAGTCTACATGTAACTGTTTTAGTGTACCTTGCAAAACAGCAGATCTGGACTCTGGCAGAAAAAAATAATTCAATTAATATAAAATTGTGTTTAAGTCTTATAATGTGCCTTATAGAAAATTAAGTTATTTGCTTGTCTGCCCAATACCTTCCTGCAGGCTAATGCTAATATCTCCCTTTTTATATATAGGGAAAATGAAGCATGGAAAATTTAAATTTCTTACCCCAATTCAGTCAGCAATTCAAGAATACCATATCACTTGTCTTTCTAATACCTATTACAAGTTTTTTTGATTATCTGGGGAAGTGAAGTGTAGAGGTGAAAATACGAATGTTATTTAGATTGGTTTAAAATGTTCCTGCCCACAGCTTTTGAAACTAATGTGGGTTTTATTCATACATATCTAGATTTTTATTAAGGCAAAGCTAACAAATGTTTAGTATTGGTTTCAGTCACTGAAGCATATAATCTGTCTTAATTTTTAATGCTATTCAGAGAATGCTTTTGTGTACCACATATCGGAGTTACCTCTCTATGTTACTGGAAACAGCTAATTACTTTTATATTCAATATCTGTAGGCAAAATCCTGGTCAGCAGTGAAATGGGAATCAGTCGCTCAGCTGTGCTAGTGGCTGCTTACCTGATGATCTACCACCATATGACCATTCTGGAGGCTCTGATGACTCTGAGGAAGAAGCGTGCCATTTACCCCAACGATGGCTTCCTGAAACAGCTAAGGGAGCTCAACGAGCAGTTGTTGGAGGAGCGAGAGTTGGAGCACACTGGTGATGAAGAAGTCACTCCTAGTCAAAGTCCTGTTGTCCATGCAGGGACTTCTTCCCAGCTATCTCAAGCTGGGGACTCAGAAAGCATCGTGGGAGCCAAAGCCCACTCCATCACAGTAGAAGAAGAGGACGCTAGCAGCCTGCTGGATAGTCTGATGAGCTCTTCATCCGCAGGAAAATCTAGCTGGGTTTCCAAACACTCCACCCTCATCAGTGAGGAGGAAGAGGAACAGTTGTATGAGGAATGGAGGAAGAAACAAGGCCTGCCTGCAAAGGAACCAGGTGATAACCATGGAAGAAGAACATCCCCAAAGCTTCTGGATCAGGAAGGGGCACAATCTGAGGAGAATGTGGAACAGAGGATTCATGACTGGCAGCACAGAAATGAGAAATACCAAAGGGAGGAGGATGGAGATTCCAGCATGGGAGGAAGACCTTATCCATCAGGTGAATTTAGTGATGTTGAGAGTGTGAGCAGTTTTGAGATCCGAACCCTAAAGCAACAGCTGGAAGCCAGTAGCTGTAGCAGAATGAGGAGGAGCCGCACAGGCTCGATGTCTTCAGAGAGCACCTGGGACATGTGGAACCAGAGGCTTCTGGAGATTGAGAAGGAGGCTGCTCAGAGGTATCGTTCCAAGAACAAAATCGATGGGGAGAGACAGTCCCCAGAAACAGGAAGAAAGGAGAGGGATGTGGATGAGGAGAGCGTGTTTTCAGACAGTAGCTCTTTTTACAATTTCTGCCAAAAGAACAAAGACAAGCTGACTCCTCTAGAAAGGTGGAAGGTCAAGAGGATCCAGTTTGGTTTTCACAAGAAGGATTTAGAATCATCATCATCTTCTCCAGCAGAAGATGGCAGCCAGGGAGGTGGGGATGGGACAGAAGGGAAGAGTTTGTCAGATGTTAACCTGACTGCTTACCAGGCATGGAAAATGAAGCGGCAGAAGAAGGTGGGCAGTGAAAGCAAGGAGGAATTTGTGGAGTTTGCCAAAAGTGAGGATTCTGCTTCAGCCAAAAAGAAGCAGAGGCGTGTAGAGCTCCTTGAACGTTCAAAGAAAATTTTAGAAGAAAGCCAGTCCATGTGCAGCTGGGAGACAGACAGTGTGATGAGTGGGAGCATCCCACTGTCAGCCTTCTGGCCCTCAGCGCCTTCCACAAGCGGTGCCGAGGATGCAGCTTCTGCACTAAGCATGCAGACAAACCACTCATCGTTATCACAGACCAGGAGCAGCACGGGGGCAGTGCATCCTCAGATGCCAAGTATACCCCCTCCCAATCTCCCAGTTGGCCCAGGTGACACAATATCCATGGCAAGCATTCAGACCTGGATCGCTAACGTGGTCAGTGAAACCATCGCTCAAAAGCAAAATGAGATCATGATGCTGTCCCGTCCATCGTCTGCAATGGCCTCCAGCGTAATGTCAGGAGACCTTGGCAGGCGTGCAGATGATGATAAAGTTTCTCTTCTCAGTGCTCAGAGTGGCTCATCTTTTGCTACCTCGCAGCTTCGCCAGCAGGACATACGCAGGGCTGAGTCTCAGTCTGTGCTGTCTTGTAATAGCTCGGTGAGGACAGAAGGGACTAGTTCAAACATGAAGGCAACACAGACAAGCAAGCCACTGTACAGCCTCTTTGCTGATGATGTTGACCTAAAGAAACTGAGGAGGAAGGAGAAGGAGATGCAAATGGAAATGAGAGAGAAAATGTCAGATTACCAAATTGAAAAGGTGATCACAGACAATAAACGCAGCACTTTATTTAAAAAAAAGATGACCAAAGGAGAAGAAAACGAAGTAGATGATGATAGAGAGAGTACAATAAACAGCCACAGGCGCCTCTTGCAAGCAGATCGTGATAGAAGTGATACAATCTTTGATCTGTCTGGTCAACCTGCAAACTCAGGTGCACCGAAGTCAGAGAGAGAGGCTGACATTACCAAGTGGCTCAGTGGCCTGAAAGCAGAAAGAGAACCACCATCATATTATGAACAAAGTGAGAGATCTAGAGAGAAATACAGCAGATCATCCAAAGTTAGGGAGATGGATTCTGAAACATCCAGTTACAGATTCTCCAGATCCCAAAGAGAAGAGCAGGACAGCTGTTCTTCCTACGAGTCAAAAGGAGATTCACTGAGAACCATGTCGAGATTTTCCTCTGCTTCTGCAAAAGAGGACAAGCAGATGTATAAGTTCACAAGGTCAAGGGTGAGCGAGACAACAAGTTCCAGAGAAGAGAGCCCAGAGCTGCATGTTTTCAGCCAAACACCTGAACCATCCTTTGACTCTGAACCATCTACACGGAGTCGAGTTAAATCTCATCACGTGGAGGCATGTGAAGAGGAGGCCAGGTCAGACATGTCAGAGTTTGGAGCTAAGAGAAAGTTCACCCAGAGCTTTTCAAAGTCTGAAGAGGATGGAAAGAAGGAGGCCAAAGTGGAACAAAGCGAAGAAAGATACGCATCTAGACAGGTGTCTCAGTACAGGCGAAGCGTGCGTAAAGAAGAGGAAGAAGAGATGGATGATGATGCCATTATCGCTGCTTGGAGAAGCCGACTAGAAGAAACTACAGCAAAGCTCCAGCGGCGAAGGGAAGAGTGACCAAGATCAGATTATAGGAACACAAGCAGAGCCACCAAGTCCCTGAATCACTCATCATTATATTTCTGATAATCCTTTGTGGTTTGTAGGGCATTTCCTGCAGATAGTTCTCTTCTTAATCAAAAGCGATAAAGGGAAGAGGTCAAGTTTTGGAAGTGTTTGTGGTTTGTCAGAAAGAAGATGCTAGTATTAAATGATCAATGTAGGTAGGAACACAATGTTAGAAGCTATTAGGAGCCAGACGTTTCAGCAGCAAAAGCAAGTAATGGTAACACCTCAATTCAAAAGACTAATCACATCCCATTTTGGTTATTTCAATTTCCTAGTCTCATTAAAGGCTGGACGTATTTTTTTCTAGGATCTTTTTGATCATAAATGGAAGAAGCCAACAGCCTTTTCTAGCAACTTGAAGAATGTTCTTCTCTTAATCAGTTTTACTTTATACCACCGAGAAGATATTGCCAGGTAGGCTCCATTTTCTGCACCATTCTTATGAATGTCTACAGAAATAAGACAGTTCAGGGGAATACATCTACTGTTTTACCTCACTACGTAGCTGAAGCAAAATGAAATACTAGAAAAAAGAAGATGCCCCCTTCTTTTTAGAAGTTCAGTGCATTAACAAATGTATTCCTGTAGTACCACTGTTTTCTGTTACATGGAGTCATCTTTGCTTCAGTATGGTTGGTTCCTGCTTGGGTCAACAAAGGAGAAATGCAGTAATATTAATAGCTGTCTAGAAATCATGCTCTGATGTAGTTAAGGGTTAGGTTAGGCTGAGTTTCTGAAGTACTGACTTCAGTTTGTTTTATCTGTGCAGCTCAGCTAAGTCTGTGCTTTTATGTCTATAGTCAGATCGTCATGTATTAATTTTCAACATGGTTGCCTTAAAAGAGTGATACACAAACTGACCTCATAATAAAATGATATATAACTAAATCGTTGGTGTAAGGCACCATGCACCCAAGAACAAATGGTGTGTCTGTTGAATGTGGTACTTGGAAGCTTGTTTGCAGGAGATGGTAGGTTTAGTTGGCGTGTTACAGGTAACGTGTTGTTTGTATCATGAGCTACAGAGCTCATTTTTCAGAGTGAGTGGCAGGAGCAGAGTCTCCATGTTAACTGAGCACACCAAGTTAAGAACCTTGGGTCTTTCCATGCCCTGCAGAGCCTCGTGAGCTCATGTGACATGACCTGCCAGGCCTGCCACAGCATCCCTGGTGTGGCTCATACGACACTGTGTTTTTGACACATCTCTTTGTCACCAGTCAACCTGCTCCACCTCTCTCTTAAAAACACCTAGACCAGTTTCTTCTGATCTTTACTCTGGCATTATATGTTCCCTCTTCTGTACTTGGAAACAACAAAACCCTCTGGCAGAGCAGAGTATAAAACAGCAATGGAAGGATGATGCAGTATTTCTCAGAGGAAGTTTTGTCTTTCTTTTTCTTGTCATCTCTTCTCCCTCCTACCACGATGCTGAGCACTCACTATTACTATTATGCTAGTACCTCTCCCTATTTTAATTGTCTAATATAGACAGTAAGCTCCACAGGGCAAGGGCCTGGTCTTTGTCCTTGTCTGCATGACGCTGTGCAGCAAAGATGCACATCAGCAATGCTATCTAAATAATGGTTACTGATAACAAAATGCAGCTGCCAATTCTCCTAAACTTAGAATCATTTCTCTCAACTATAACTCACTGATTAGACATTATCCCTGCTTCTCTGAAGATAAAGATGATTCTTTCTGACTGCCAGGACTAGGGTAAATGATCGCTACTTATTGTCAGGTGAATGGAGTCTCAAAATCAGGTGATTGAACAATAACAGGAGTAGAAAAATAAGAAAAAGAACATATTTTACTTCTGTGGGGTTGGGTTGGTTTTTTTTTTGCAAACTGAGATTACATTTTTGAAGTACATAAGGAACATGGTCTTGTTAATGTTTCAGGCACCCAGAGATACTGCAAGGCTTATAGTGCACTTCTGCTACAATACAATATATAATACAATGCATCCCTTATTTCTGCATACTTCAGTGAGTTGTATTTTTTTAAAAGTAGTGGAATTCCAGGCTTTGATCCACATTCTGAGATTTCATATTGAATTTCTGCCCTGTGTGTTAGGATAGGCATTTTCCTCTTCATCACTGGTAAAGCTGCTCTGTGGAAAACAACTCTGCATATGCATATTTGGGGGTTGCTTTAATTTCAGTCTACAAAAGGCCTTAAGTTTCAATGGATCAAAGCGGAAGTGTGCAATACCTTCTGGCACTGAATTTACTTTTTGTATCGAAGGCTGGTTCTCTCTGAAAAATCTCTCTCCTGCTTCCTATGGCTGACTGCTGTTCTCAACAGAGCTGCCTGTCCTGTGCGGTGCTGTAGGGGGCATCTTACACTGCAAAAGATGAGCGTTAGATGATGTAGTATGTGATACAGTAATTGGTTTCATTTTGCACTGTACAGCACAGCCTTTGTTTGGGTAGCATTTTGATTTAAACAGTAATCTAGGTCTGCCGCACAAATAAATTATTCAAGACCGAGGGGCAGAATATGGTTCTATAACGAGCCTGAGCCGAACCATCCTGATAGCGAGTTTTGACCCTTCTGGGAAAGGGTTAAGTGGGTTCTGCTGACTCACTGAGGTAGGTGGCTTATTAGTTCACTTGTGTAAAACGGAGATAAAAATGGTTTGCTGGGGAGAGGCCATCTGAGAATGCTGGCTGAGCAGGCATGAGGGAGAAGCCTTAGAAATAGATGAACTTTATTTTCTTACTGCTTATATCCTTGTTAATAAAGCTAAACCCCCAAAGCAATAAGGGGGTGGGGATCATTTTGGACTCCATTCAGTGTACGGCCTGTGCTTGAATGTGAGATGGGAAAGGCTCGAGCTCACAGGTATAAATTACATGAAACAGTGACATAAAGACCTTGCATGGTGAAAATATTAAAGCATTCAGTCATAAGACCAATAACCAGGAGAGACAGAAATGGAGACGTTGAAGGCAGGCTAGAAAGTCAGGTTTTAAGATGAGAATTTAGGAGATAGGGATTTGGCGAAAGGGGAGAGGTCTGCACAGATTGTTTCAGGTGATCAGAGCTGCTTTTCAGCAATGACGTTGGTCTGACACTAGATTAAAAGAGGTAAGTACCCAAATTTATCTAGGAAGGATTTTTCAGCAAAGATGCACTGGAACTGATATTTTTGCTCAGCTTCAGTTTGCTGCTGTAGGCAGGAGGGGTTTTTTGGCATTGTGTAGTGGAAGGTGAAAGTGCAAGGAGCATCCATACAGTCAGTTAAGAATATAAACACAGGGACATCAGAAAGGCTGTATGGGGTCAGAGCAAAGGTCCATCTGGCTCAATATCCTGTCTCTGACAGAGAACAACAGTGAATACCTAGGGAAGAATAGAGCAGTGATATAAGTGATATTTCCCCAGCATGATCTTCCAGCTTCTAATCATTTGCAACTCAAGGACTTCCTGAGCCAGATGTGATATTTTTGTATTTAATAGCACAGGATAGATTTTCCTTCTGTGGAGGTGCCTAGTCATTTCTGAGTTATGGCCATTATAGCCTTGTACCTGCTAGCCTTCATAATCTCTTGTGGCAAGAAGTCCCACAGCTTACTCTGCACTGAATGCTAAGCCACCTCCTTTTTTGTCTGTTCTGAACCTGCTGCCCACAAGCCTCCTTTGATGCCAAAATAATCTCTAATTAGTATCTGCAATCCACACAAGATCTTACCCACCTCTGTCATTATGCCCCACCTTCAACATTTTGTTTTTCAGCCGAGTTACTTATTTCTCGAGTTACTCATTCCTCGTATGGGAGCTGCTCCACATCTCTCATTAACCTGGCCATTCTTCTCCAAACCCTTTCCAGTTCTTTGTCATGTTTGAGTTGAGGGACCAAATCCTGACATGGTATTCGGGGCGTAGATGTGGCAGGGATTTGTCCTGATGACCTTTTTTCTGTTCCCTTCCTCCCCTTTTAACTCCTAATAGTTTGCATGGTTTTTATGGCTGTTGCTGAGTGCCAAGATGATATTTTCATGGAACCATTTATTATCTCCACAAAAACTTGTTGCTGGATGGCAACGGTCAGCTCCAAGATTGTAATTTTATATAAGTTTTTTTATGTATAATGCTTTACATTTTAATTTCATCTGACATCTTAGTGCTCAGTCTCATTAAGTCCTTCTGCATTTTTTCACAGCCAGCCTCTCATTTCTACTGCTCTGTTTCCTTAATGTCCTTTGAACAATGTAGAAACTCAAAGTATGTGAGAAGCAAAGAAGTTAAGGAGGGATATACGAGAGAGAAACTCACTTGATGTTGGTCTGAATGAAGTAAGAAGTAAAGAAGTGACGAAAGCTGGAGAGCTAGAGGGTAAGAAGAGTTCAAAAAGAGATCTGAAGACAATAGGCAAATTGCGAAGGGGACCTACACTGGATGGAGTCAGTAAGATATGCAAGTAAGCCAAAGAGGCTAATAAAAAAATATTAATTTGTTTAGATGTATAAAGATCTGGGGAAATGTTACGGGGCAACCTCTGTGGGAAGGAACGAGATGGTGGGATTTACAGAGACTGCAGGTTTGTGAGAAACGTGAAGGGGACTATGAGAAGTGGAGTGGGACATAGATGATAAAATGACACCTGTGCTAGACTGGGAATTCAATGTGGCAGAAGCAAGTTTGGAAGGAAGTGGAAATGTGCCAGAAATAAGTTGTTCCTACTGTGACAGCTGCATTCTGTGTTGTAATACTGGTAGCTATGGGGCCATGGCCCATTTCCCCACATCTAAGATTTTCAGGGCAATCTGATTTATTGCATGTGGCACTAGTTTAGGCCGGATAATTTTAAAAGTAGTTTAGCACCATTTCTTTCATTTACAGCTCCTTGAGAAATGCTTACGCGTTAGCTGTATTGGAGAGCCAGGTGAATTATGAGACAAGGAGCTTTACTAGGGGATGGTTATGTTGCATTGCTTGCCTTTCCTTAAAGGGTTTAGCTGGAATACATTCAATCTGGACATCATCATCATGAAAACACAGTATCCATGACCTTCCTGAGTTTATGGACAATCCAGCAGAGATGCAGAAACTATGTGATTAATACAGTCTAGGGCTTGGAAACAGGCACTGCATGCTCGGGTACTCCAGCACAATCTCTTTGAGAGCTACCTGCCCATTCTGTGGAATTTCACTTGTCAGCCAGCATAACTCTAAATGCTGTGTGAACTGCCCCAGTCATCTCAGCGAGGTGCTAATTTATTCACCAAGGAGTCATAATTTAAATGCCAATAAGATTTGTTACATTGTTCTTCATGTAAAAAGTGGAGCGAGGTTCAAAGTACATGTATGTAGGATGTGTGTTGCCAACACCAGCGTAATCGACTTAAATGAACACCCTGTCATTTTGGCTACTTCTAGGAACAGAAATTTTTTGGACATGGAAAAATCCTATCCTTTTTTTTTTCTTTTTTTTTTTTTTCCTAGACCACCTTTTGGTTTTTGGTACATTTCAGCATATTCAGGAGGTGATTCCATCTACTCCTGTTATGACAATTCAGTAGCTTCTGAGCTAAGTGTTTTCTTGTGACTGCTGTTCCTCTGCCACAGGGTGCACACACACAAACACACAAACACACATACACACGCACACATACACCGACATAATGGAAAAATACTATCTGTGACTTATAAAAGCGGGCAACAATTTCAATTCAGTACTTCCCAGAACCAACAGGTTAAAGTAAATGTTGGGATGTCTACACCAAGCTGTCCAGGTGTGGCGATGTGAAAACAGCCTCAGCAGGAGAAGGGACAGCCTGTCTGTGCTTTGAACCTTCCACTCTGAATTGTGTTTCAGAGATTTTTGCTTGCATGTAGCTTTAAAATAGACAAATTTCATCCTAACACAAGAGTGTAACTGCTGCCACGTATAATTCTGCAGGCAGACTGGTTTACTTGTAGTTAAGATATGTATGCCCTAGAAGACACAAACAGGTATATTGGAAAACCAGCTTCATTGTTAACTATGGAGAGAACAATGTCTCTAGATAATCAATCAATCAATGAATCGATCGCTTCTTTTTTTTTCCAGTGCACCCTTCATGCCAACATGCCTGAATGCTTTATGGTCATTAAATTAAATCAAAGAACACACCACAGAATGGACAAGGACAGATCAATAAATCTTAAAACCTGATTCAAACTTACCAAGGACTCTGCACAAGTAACCATGAAAGGAAGGATGACTCCAGGCAGAAGGGCATGTGTGTGAGCATAAAGCTGAACTAAGACATTGTTGATGCTAGTTAGAAGACATATTTAAAGGACCTTATCATTTTTATAGCATCACCCAACTACCAACAGCATCTACCTGGAGCTCAATGCTTTGAGAGTCTTTTCAGACTTCTAGGTGATATTAGAAAATAACTATTGTGGAAAGAACTGTTTACAACTGGCCAGACAGCTACATGCTTTAGGTCACATCTTGCCAGAAGCATGCTAATTTGAGAGATTTGCCTCTTTGTGATGTCTTCATTTGATTATTGCAAGGTACCATATCAAAGAAAGATGTAGCACACACCAGCTGGTATTAAATATTGTGTGACTCGTCCATCTTCATGGACCACCCCAGCAATTTGATCTTTGCAGTGGCTCCATATTGAACGCAGATCCAGTCAAAAGCCATCCGTTAGCTTGGCAGAACATCTCTCCCTCTTGAGTGAGAAGACAGCTTCATGAAACTACCAATTAATGGGGAGCTTTGTACATTTTGCTCATAGAAGTTTCCCAGTAGCTGTCATAACCTACGAAAGTTCATTCCCAGAGCAGATAAAATGACCACAGGCCTAACTACATTCAAAACTAAATGCAAACCCTGGTTCTCCAACTTAAACTTCCCTCCCTCCATAATTTTGCGAGGCATGTGCTCCTTAGTCTGTGAATTGGATCAAAAGTATTGCCTAGAGGCAAAGGGTCAGAGGAGATTCCACATATGAAAAGCAGGAGGCCCTCAAAAGGGTGCAACCTCAGTTGCTGAACAGACACCACAAATAGGATGGATGAAAGCCCACATGAGACTCTGGAATGTGAGCAAGCAGAAGCTGACAGTTGCCCCTCAGGAATAGAGTAGAAAGCTTTCAGTTCTGCAGGAGACGTGATCTGAAAGTCTGCTTCCTGGGAGCAATCACACCTGAACTGTTGCATGGCGCTGCGGTTGCATAATTTAACAGTTGTCATGTTTCATCCCGAGGTGAGTGTTCTTGGTGGTAGTGTACATATAAAATTTGTAAGTCATTAGGGATAAAAGAGTCTATGCAAGAAAAGGTCAGACATTAGCCTCACGACTGGCAGAAGGGGTCCATATTAAAACAAAGAAGGTGTTTGATTTTCTTTTGAACACGGGCAGATGATTCAGACCCACCTGCCCTTCATACGGTCTGTCTCTCCCCTTCCCATCTCCTCTCTTTTGAAACAGATTTAAGTCCATCTACTTTTATATTTTCAAACAAAACCCATAAAAGGGCCATAAATATCATGACTCGCTAAAATGAAAGCTGTTTTCTTCTCCTCCCAGGAGACTCCTGCCTGAGAGAGAGACAGAAAGAGTTCAACTCTTTGAAAATTTCCTCCTCTGTTGAAGTAAAGCTTGTATCTAAGAGCAGTATTCAAGGCTTTGTTCTTATCATCTTGACCTGGCTTTGTACTGGCTTCTCTCTGTATTGCTTGTGGAAGTGTGACGGACGGGGCTAAGGAAAGGAGTTTTGGCTATCACTGGCAGAGCAAGGGTCATGCTTGGGAAGGGATTTCATTGTGGTACCAGAAAATGCTATAAACTCCGTGCACCAGCAAAAAGAATGAAGAAACTCATTCCCCTCCTGGATCAGACCTGTGATCCACCCCTTCTGTCTCTGATGTTGGCCAGCACCAGATGCATCTCAGAAGGTATAAAGAAAGTTTAAGTGGGTAATTATGGAATAACCTGCCCTGAGTAAAATCTTCTCCCTGCCTGGCCCAAAGCCCTCCTTCATCTCTCTTCCTTGGTTAGAGTTCAAGTCTATGCCCTGAAGCATGACGGCTTCTCTCCCTTCCAAACTGCTTTTCATCCTGGTCTGTCTAATGTAACTGCCAATGACAGTGTTGTGATGGGATGTAGAGGTCTTGTCCATTGAGAGTCTGTGACAGATCATAGCCTCACTGGAAAGGGAGGCAGAGAGGTGAAGAGAAGGCGAGGGAGGAGAGCATAAACTCAGATGAAATATCCATCAGGAAGATGGAAAGAAGAGTGAGTGGCTGAGAAACTAATTGCTGCCTGCTGACCTGGGCTGTGGAGGTAGCTTGCAAGTGAGCATTTTTGCTTTTCAGAGATTTCAGCCTGGAGCATGCTAGGAAAGTCAGCTCTTGGTTGAAACTAGTGTTCATCAATACTTCCCCTTATATATATATATTTTTTTTTAAAAGCTGTAGAAGTATAAGAAGTCCTGAGAAAACTATTCTATTGCATTCTGAGAGAGCTTTTTCTTCCACAGAAGTTCACTACTCATTTCTGAAAACACATTGGAGTAATCTGGAGCTATTAGATGTTGAACAGTGATAAAAAATCAGGCTATTTTGCTACTGCTTAAAAAGGATTTAGGAACCCAAAGTCAAATATTCCTGTCTAGGTCCTCATCCCTATCTTACAAACAGAGGTGGCTGCTCATAGTCTACAGTAGAGCAGAGAGCGTATCTGAAAGTGTTGCAGAGAAGAGACCAACACCCACCTCACTGCAACCTCCTTTCTGGTTATAGAGTTATCTGGTTGTAGAGAGTTTTTCCTGGCTAAACAACCCCAGTTCCCTCAGTGCTCCTCACAAGACTTGTTCTCCAGACCCTTCACCAGCTTTTTTGCCCATCTTTGGACATCCTCCAGCACCTCGATGTCTTTCTTGTAGTGAGGGGCCCAAAACTGAACACAGTATTAAAGGCATGGCCTCACCAGTGCCAATGATCACTTCCCTACCCCTGCTGGCCACACTATTTCTGATCCAGGCCAGGAAGCTGTTGGCCTTCTTTGCTACCTGGGCACACTGCTGGCTCATGTTCAGTTGCTGTCAACCAACACCCCCAGGTCCTTCTCCTCCGGGCAGCTTTCCAGCCACTCTTCCCCAAGCCTGTAGCATTGGAGGACCCGCCTCTCACAAACCCATGCTGACTGGGCCTGATCACTTGCTTGTCCTGCACATGCTGTGTGATGGCACTCAAGCTGCTCCATAACCATCCCTGGCACCGAGGTCAGACTGACAGGCCTGCAGTTCCACAGATCCTCCTTCTGGCCCTTCCTGTAGATGGGTGTCACATTTGTTAACCTCCAGTTGACTGGGACCTCCCCAATCAGCCAGGACTGCTGATAAATGATGGAAAATGGCTTGGTGAGAACTTCCAGCAGCTCCCTCGGTACCCTTGGGTGGATTCCCATCCGGCATCTCAGACTTGTGTGTCTAAGTGGTGTAGCAGGTCACTACAGGTCATTTGTTTGATCCTTGCATAGTGCATCAACATCTATGTGACAGAATGGAAGATGTCCCAATGTGAGGGTTAGAATTGCCTGGCACATGAAGGCTTTTGACTTTTCAGATGTTGTCAACATTCTCTCTTGTGGTACCACTTTACCTACTTCTACATAGAAAGTAATAACAAAGTTCCAGGGAATGCTTAGTGTACTTTCTAGATGGATACTTTCCGTAGCATGCAGGTTGAATGACAGCTTTCACCTCTTTGTCCAGAAGTCCAGCAGTTCCTAGGGAAAGGGAAAGAAGACCTAGGTCTTGGATCATATCCAAGCTTCAGTAATGATTAATTTCACTTGCACAGTATCCACAGCTTCCCATATTCCTTTCCCTCAAAAGTGTTGCAAAGTAACCCAGCACTTTCCAAGTGATGGGTGATGAAATCTCACCCAATCACCTGGATGCCACACTGAGGTGCTCAAAGCATCCTGCTGGTGTTGTTTCAGCACAGAGGATTGCTCATTAGGAAAACTGACTATATCATTTATACTGAGAACAGCTGCAGTGAGCAGTTCAGTGGCAGTGTTCTGTAATCTCCTATTAGTTACATCTTTAGGTTTCTTTATTGGCCATAAAGGAGAATTGTAGGGGGAATGAGACTTGACAAGGATTCCCCCTTCTTCCAGCTCCTTTATCAACTCAGTAACAGGATGAATAGCATCAGAAGGTAATTTGTATTGTGGAATATTAACTAGCTTGCTATGGGGTAAAGGAGCAGCTGTTTGCAACAGATTAACAGTCAGGGATGAATTTGTAGGAGGTAAACTGCGGGACAAAGAAAGTTTCCCTTTTTCCCCATGAGTCCACCCATGACTGACCCTTCAATACAACCAATACATTACAGGAATCTGAAAGTAAGGTCAGGCAGATCGTCTGTCCATTAGACAGAATTAGTTTAGCCCTGACCAGTGGGTGGTTAGTGATTTTCCCATTAATGCCTACAATAGAAATTAACTGCTTGCTAAGGCGAGGCTCTCCTTTGTAAGTGTCCTTATCGACCACTGATATTTGGATGAGGAATGTTGTAAGGTAGGGATCATTAACTGCCAGAGTCATCTCAGGACTGGGATCCTCAGCAGCGGGAGTAGGGGCAGCCAGTACTGCCACTGAACCAAGCCCTGACCCTAGTTTCCCACGCATTCACAGCCTAGGTTAGTGCTGATAGATTTGGATATTAACCCCGAGCTCACATCCCTTGCATCTTCTGGCTCCCCAGTCATTATGCTTTTAAACCTTATGGTGTCACCCCCATTTCCTGACACAGGTCCCCAAGGGCTATCACAAGAATCAAAGGATCGTTATGGTGGGAAAAGGCCTCTACAATCATCAAGTCCAAGTTATCTAACTCTACCGTGCCCATATGGGCATGTTCTGTTTTCAGTCTTGATTACTGGTGCCAAGAGGGCAAGGGCCAGGGAATCATCCTTGCTGTCACCTGGCCCTGAGGGGGTGCAGGTCTGCTTCTTTCCAGATATCCCCATCCCAATCATCATCACAGGTGGCAGGATGGACTCGTACCGGGTCTACTGTAGTAGCTTCCAACAACCTCCTCCAGTGTTCTTCAGCTTCTGCAATGATCTGGGGCTGAACTTTTGACTCAGCAGTCTATTTTGTATTTCTAACTGCTTAGGCTTTACTTCCCAAGTATCCTAGCCAGTCTCCTTTTCCTTGTGTTCCTTTTTCAGCTGCACTTTTTCCCCTTTCAACTCATCAGTTACATCCGTTGCTGCTCTAAGACAACTGCCTAGTAGCCAGCACTTAGCATCTTTACCTTTTCCCTTATTTAACTTACAAGAAGCCCACCATCTGGCAAACTCCTGCCAAATAGGATCAGCATCGATGCAGCAGCTCTTGACTCAGGACAAATCCCACTTGGGATTTTGCCATCCCTCTTTCTCGAATTCTTCTCCCAGTCGTTGCCACATGGCACAAACAGACACACAGTGACACAGAAAATATCTTTACTCTCACATAAAACCAATTGCCTCAACAGGCATGGGAAAGCAGCTTGAGCTTGCAAACAGAGGGTGTCCTTCTGACACCAATAAAATGTCATGGTCTGTTTGGATCTCTGAGATTTACAAGAAATCACAAGACAAAAGACGATGGCTGCAGGAGACAGCAGTTTGCAGGTGATCATGGCTGCATAATAGCCCTTTAGCTCTTCCTGGCCACCCTTCCTGGTCCTGCCTACCTGGTGCTCTGGCTTTGATGTAATGGCGCTGCTCCCAGCATACATCAGGCCTTAGCATGAGCTGGGTTAGCCAAAATCTGAGCAGGAGTTGAGTGAACAGGCACAGAAAGGCCAGAGTCTCAAACAAACAAAACAACAAAAAAGTGCAAGGAAGGGGTTATTAATAAGATAATGTAAACCAATATGTAGTTTCTCATTTAAGCTCCTTTCTCCTTCACAACACAAGGGAATCCCAATTGTGAGATAGTATCATAGTGTAAAGAATGGAAAACACCACTGTCTCTTCGAAAGCATCTCCTTTGCTAACCCCTGTGGATCAGCTTAATAGATCGTCCTTTTGATCTGTGTGCATCCTTCTTAACGCCAGGGAGCAATGCTGGTTTTCCCATAGGTTCACTGGAGAGGCAGCTGGGACACTGCTTTCCAGCAGTAGACAGATCTCTGGCTGAGCTTTGTGTCTTCTGCTTTCTCAGGCAACGGCTGCCCGGGCTCTCTCAGTGCCAGCTAGCAGATGTCCCCCTGACTGGCTCCAAGGGATGGTAGAGAGCCAGCGGTTTAGTGCTGGGTAATTCCTACGCCAGATTTTCTCTGGTGAGCAAGGCTTTTGCTGGAACAATCTAACAGGTGATCTGTAACCCGGCAGAGCTGTTATCCTTTTAAACTGCCATTTACAAGTGCAGACAGCTAAGTGCTTTCTTCTAATCCGGTAACACAGTGCTACTGCCTGGTATGGATGGGGTGACTTGAACTGATGACAGTTACACACTGTAAAATAATTCCTCACCTCATTGGCAAATCTTTCTTCTCTCCACAATTAAGTCTCGTTTACAACTCCCATTTTTTGCCATGTTGACAACAATATACCTATTGCAAGTGTATGAAAATTGTAACTAACTTGTCAATGATTTTTTTCCTAGTTACCTTTCTCCTTGTCTCTCCTTCAGTTCTGAATGCCTCGAAGAGATCATCCTTGCTTAGTGCCTGGAAATTCCTTAGCTCTTAGGGGGAAATACAGTAAATTAAAAAAAATATGCTAGATTCTATTTTCACTATAATAATAATAATAATAAAGAGCTATGTTATAACATTATTTTGTATGATTATACTTTAAATAAGCCATAAACAGTCAAAGGTAAAATAACCCATAGCATTCACATTATTGAGAGACCGTGCAGTGGTAATCACTGCTCTTCCCTGCTGTTCAAAATATTTTCCAAGTGTCCCCAAAACTGCATTGGCAGCAGAACGTGGCCCAATTCAAGGGCTTTAATGCTCCTGCTAAGTAAAAATGATTTTTCTCCTAGAAATTTTCAGTGAAATAGTCCCTATTTTGCAAAAAAATCCCCATAGCTATTCACCACAAAAGCACTAGAAAAAGGCAGGGACCATCAAAAATATTTCCGACAAGTCAGTCCTATGTTTTCTAAAATGTAGTCCAATTAAGGAAAAAGTACAAATGTTGGATTTCAAATATAGGCTTTTTCTATTTGAAGATGCCAAAGATTTGTTTTCAGGGTTGGTTGCTGGATTTAATAGGGAACATAACCTCCACTTATGTGTGGCAGCACAGAAATTTATTTGCCTTCAGCTTATTTTTCCCCCCTTTTCCAAAAATTGTTACACCTCCCTTGCTGCACAGACAACTGGCATTTTAAACTGGTGTTTTAGTTTGCCTTTAAGACCACGAATCTTCTTCGCAGAGAACATGGCCACCTCTGCCTATCGTAATGCTACAGGAGAGCTCTGCCTGAGATCTGTTTCTGACCTTGATGCAGAGAGATGCTGCGCTTTTCCTGCCCTTCGTGGAAAGTCTTTTTCATCTGATACCCATGCTCAACAGTTGAAAATATTTCCCCTTTACGACCTTTTTTTTCTCAGCATCCTTTTAGGTTTAGTAATAGCTAAGAATATGGTTATTTACTGTTACTCTGTTACTATCCAGAGGTATTAACTAGCGCCAGGACCCCATTGCAGTACGTACTGCGTGCAGCACAATTTAAGATGTTCTCACCCTAAAAGACTTACAAATTAAATAAACAAAACAGAACAGAACAGGCTGGGAGAAAAAGATTGCATGTCAGTATTTGAGACCTACAAACCAAGCCCAGTGTTGTACACTAATACTGCAGCAGAGGAAGTCTGCGGAAAATTTCAAAAGATCAGTCTAAATTCATCTCAGTAACAAAGTCATTCTCCCCGAGCAATCACTCAGCTCTGTGTGGCACAATTAAATACTCTCTGGCCTCCAGAGAGCACAAGCACCACTCTCTCAACTGGTGATTAAGGCGTTCACCTGAGAGGGGCAGACGTATGTTTCAAGAGAATATGCAATGTGAAAGAGTGAAGTGTTCATCAGTGCAGGCTTTTCCCCTCCCAAGTCAGTGTTCCTGAGTGCTAATCTATGAAGTTCTGCTTTGTCTTTGTGGTCCAAAGAATACTTAAGTAATCAGTTCAAAAGGATACAGTCGATGCCAGACTCCTTCACTCCGAAATAACTAACAGCACAGGGAAAGTGCTTGCTGCTTCCTCGGATACAGGCTCAGGTTCTCTTGGTGAGTTAAAGCACTATCTCCCATCCTCTGAGGTGGCCTGAACACTGAGATTCTTACACTTAAAAAAACCACTCTGCTTTTTGTCATCAGTTGCTTATGAGTTATGTCTTGTCTGTGGATAAGGTTTAGTGTAAGAACTGAAAGGTAAAGTTAACCCCCAGCTAGAAAGAAGTGCTTCGTTGTAGTTTCATGTTTATGACTAATCCAGTATGATTGCAGATGGCTACCAGAAGTGGTGGTCCCATCTCCCTCACCTTGCCTTCCCCAGTCTCCGGGCAGCACATTGCCGTCACATAGCTTACGTCAGTTCTAGCAACGAACCTGATTATGGGGCTTGTCAGTCAGATCAACTTGTTGATTTGACAGAATATTAATCTTTACTTAGAGGTGGAGGGTGTTAATGACTGCCCTGTGGCCACTCAAATCGGTATCTCCAAGATAAGGCATCAGCAGGACTCCACCTCAGTGGGAATCCTCAAATACACCAGTGTAAAACTCCACCTTAAGACTGGAGCAGACCCAGTTTTCAGTGTTTCTTATTTATTTTCTGAAGAGATGCCCCATTCGTTGTGGTGATGGTAGGACAGTTACGTAAGGAAGCCAGGTACCTGACAGAGAAGTGCAGGATCGGGAGGCGGGTGAGTCCCTGAAAGCCAGGTATGCTGTGCTGAATTTTACAGTGCCTAGATCATCTTCTGGATCTGTGTCACGCTGTGGTGGTGCAGGTGGTTTCAAATAAAAATACAGGCCATCACATGGATGGGGCATACATTCCTGGCAAAACTGGTAGCTTCACCTATGTTTTTCTGTTTGAGAAATGATTCATAAACAATCAGATTGGTTCTGGCTCTGGGTGGCAGATTGCACTTGAGCAGCAGGCTCCTAGCCGAAAGCTAGGCTAAATCACCCACTGCAAGGACAAGCCTTCTTTAGCATTTAACACGTCCTTAGCATTTAACGGTGAAACTCAGCAAAGCGCCAGATTTTATTTTTGATTTGTCCTACTCACTTTCCCAAGGCTCAAAAGACTGCAAATGCCTCTGGAGTATCAAAGCTTCGAATCCAATGCAGACTGGCTATTTTTCCCTTCAGCTGTAGGCATGGCAGTCAGAGAGATGCGATGAATGCTCCTCATCTAGATAATTTAAAGTCATAGTATTATTTCTGTCACTTTTTAACCTGACTTTTCATTTGGAAAGTAGTCAGCTGACAACGCAGGGCAACGCAATGCCCTATGCCTCTGCTGGGCTTGCACATGATAAGAGATCACCTCGTAACCTCAAGGTGCTTGCTGGAATGGGAGGACCATCATGATTTTAGGTGAGATTAGCCAACTGGCAGAAGAATCTGCTCTGAGGGAAATGTCTTGCCAAGATTTATGCAGGCAGTGGCAGAATTAGAAATATATTGCATGTGACACATTACAGCAGACACACAAAGTCTTCCTACTCCCTTATTTTACCACACGGACTGACCTACACATTATAAAAACCATGTTCCTTGCATGAAGAAGCAGAATAAAATACTGTTTGGCTTAAATCTATTCCCGTTTGTGAATGTAAATTAAATCTGTTCCCCTTCATATTTCTTTTGTTCTGCTGCTTTTATCTTTGTGGAAATTTTCCTTGGTGACTCCTCCGTCATCAATCTGGCCCCAACTGGTGAAAATCATAAACTCTTCTAACATCACAGCTCTAGGAACACATCCTTGTTATCTTCCTATCTTGGCTGGGGGCAATGTGGAGTTACAGATCCCCAACCAGAGTGCGCTGGTATACTGGCATTTCCTGCCCTCTCCTGCACAATTATTTGGGGGAAAGCAATGAATCTAGGCCAGAGGAGCTATATGCATAACATCCGCTATTTAAGCCTCTCACTCAGGTTCTTTCCTTGCAGCAGGAACTGGTACACTGTGCAAGTTCACAGCACTACGCCATTTTATTGCACCAGAAGACCTGGTCTTTTCCTTCCTTCCATCTCCTCAGCTTGGCTGCTCCCATTATATGCACCCTGGCTCACTCCCGTCCTTAATAAAATCTCCATGTTCCATATGCTCCCTCAGCCTCCCTTTGATTAGTGCTCCCAGAATCTTCCTCACCGCTGACGTCGGGTGCATGCACAGCTCTGTAATTTCACGACAGCCTTTTTCAAATGCTGGCTTTTAATCAGGCGCTCTGTTTTACCAGCACTTCCTTCTCTCACTGAGTGCCTTTGAAGCGAGGCCGCTGATAGTCGTGGGGTTCCTTCTCCACTGCCCTTTTTTGTTGTTTCCATAGAGGATTGGAGGACAGAATTTCGTAGCTTTTCGGAGACTCTGAATTTTTTTTTTTTTTTGGCTGTGTCGTGATCCTAATTTCCTTCAGGATTTCTTCTTCCTCTCCTGGGAAATTTGTCTCTATTTCTGGCATCTGTCCTTCCTAACCCTTCCCACTTTTTTTTTCTCTTCCAAAGACAGGGGAAAAGAATCCATTTAATATTTTTCTGTAGTAACGACTATCTCATCTGTCAATAAATTACCCTTTGCCATCTCCGGGAGACCCCTTTGTCTCCCTTCACTGACCTTATTCTGTACCTTGCCTGGTTTTTTTTAAGGGAGGATGCAATATCCCTGGGCTGTCATTCCATGAAGAACAGCTGTCATTCCTCCCATAGTGTATGTGTATGTGTTTAGGGAGGGAGGGGAAAGGGAGGAGGGAATTAGGGGAAGACAGGGAGCTGCCATTGGGAAATATGATGGTCCTATTCACAGTGCTGAATGTTTTTCATTCATGATACTCAGCTGCAATTCTGTCTTTTTCTTCTAGTGGTTTTAGACATTCATTTTCTGATTAACATAACACTTGTATATCTCAAATAGAGCCAGAAGAATATTTATTAAAGTAAACACATTTTTTAAAGTCATTATGTATGCACTTTATAAATTTCTAATCTCTTCGGAGTCTGCAACTGTGAACGCTACCTCACTGTCAGAGCCGCAGTCTGATACTACAGAGGAGGATTCAGGAAGCATATCTATGGCTAAAAAAACATATGATTTTTCCATATATTTTCAGTGTTACAAACTGAAATGCTCACAGAGAGGATTAAAGAGCATGCTATAGTCCTGCATACAACTAGCTAGCTGTGTGGACCTGCATAAGGAAGAGACAGACCAGTGAATCCACCAATTTCTGCCCTTTCCTTACTCCTCGTGCTGTCTGAAGCACTGCAGGCTCTCAGGGAGGTCATCATGGAGAGTTCCCTGTGCGTCTTGTGGTCCAAGGGCTGCTTTGTGCTCGTCACACGCAGCACAGGCACAAGTTCCCTTCTTCCTGCCCCTGCTCCCCCACACAATCTAACAGATTAGTACAGTTTTAGCACAGAAATTAGTACACTTTGGAAAAGCAAATTTTGGCTTTGATCAAACTTTACCACTATCTTCAAAGAAGAACTGAAAGAAATCGGTATGAATCAGGCATGAATATGCCCTCACCTCTATAGCGTCTGGTACACCTCTTAATGCACTTATTGTTACAATATAGATGTGAAATAAGGAAATGCAGTTACTATCTATGATGCGAGTGTGCATTAGAGACACACCAAAGTGACCTGAAGGTACCACACATAGCATATGCTGGGGCCCCCATTCTCCAAGTATGAGAGTCAAAAATCTGTTGGAACACACCATGACTTGTTTGATCCACTCTTGGGGTTTCCTTTGTTTGAGAACCAGAGACAGGCATCGTGTGTGTGTAACAGGCCAAATCCAGGCAGGGACAAACCCAGGGCATCCCTCTGGATCTGTGAGCTCGGAGGTGTTCCAAGGCCCCAGATTAGCCAACACCAGAGAGAGACCTGAAGAGGGCATGCCAAATCAAAAAGGATATCTAGGTGTGACATATGTATCAAACTCGTCACTTCCTTGTCCTGTGCTAGTGGAACATCAGCAGAACATCTTTTCTCTTAAAAGCACCACACTACATATTTTACAACTGCTTTGTGATTGATATCTGCTCTGTCCCTTTCTCTCTCACCTG
Organism: Mesitornis unicolor; assembly: GCF_000695765.1. Taxonomy (NCBI): domain Eukaryota; kingdom Metazoa; phylum Chordata; class Aves; order Mesitornithiformes; family Mesitornithidae; genus Mesitornis; species Mesitornis unicolor. The sequence continues at coordinate 148 of NW_010184748.1, read as the reverse complement.
ATGGCTCTGACTCACAGGCTCTGCTGGATTGAGCTGCCCTAACTGAAAGGCAGCCCATCTCCACAGCTAGAGGTAATACATTCTTTAGCCACCAGAGCAAAATACATTGATACGATCTTGAATTTCACAGAATCACAGAATCACAGAA
>NW_010184747.1:11345-18645 GCF_000695765.1 Mesitornis unicolor | reverse complement strand
GGGTCTGACAAAGGAAAAGGGGGAGCTTTTCAGGTAGCTTCTTAAAGGGCCATCTCCATAGCCCTTCCCTCGTTACCAAAGACACAACCAAAAACCCCTCACAGAAAACCCAATACATCCCTCCTGCCCTACTTTAATGTGAGGGGTTCATTAAGATTCAGACTTTCCCTCTTGCAGCTTCACAGTTTTTGCTCTAGGGTTGTTGAGTTACCTGTTGAGTCCCTTTTCCAAAACTCCTTTCATCCCCTGCTGTGTGCTCCCAGGATCACGACTTGTGCAGGGGCATCCCACATCCCACCAGGGCAAAATCGTGCCCCATCCCTCTCCCCTCCTCCTTTCTGCCCTTTCGGGTGCATTGCAATGATGGGAGCAATTGCAGAGGCTGGAGAAAACCTCCCCTGCTGCAGCAGAGGTGGCAGAACCAGGACGCTAAGGAGTTCAGTGACCTCGGTCAGCTTCGTGACCTGTTAGTTTCTAAATTAACATTTTCCTTCAGGAGAGCCAAAAGGGCAAAGTGAGCCATCGGCTGGCAGGAATTAAGGAGCCAAGAGCCACACAAGGGAGCTGGGAACCCTGTCCCTGCCGCTCTGTCAACATCCCCCAGCCAGACATGGGTCAGCAGCTTTGCCAGCAACTCAGCTCTGTGAAAACGGGCAATTTGTGGTCCTAGAGTGACAAGAATTATGCTTTTTAGGGGAATAGAAATAAAAAGAGCTATTCCTATGCTGACTGACACAAGAGCTTTGAAAACCGTGCTCTTACAGTGGCTCAGCTGGTCACTTGGAGCAGAGAAAGGTCTTTTCCTACGGCTATGTCAGTGCAAGATCCTGCTGAAAGCTCAGAGGGTTTATTTGCATCTGAGTTTTCCTTCTATTCCTTCCAGATCTCCTCCTTGACTTTCTCATGGTCTAGCTGTATTTGCTTCAAAATTCATCTTTTCTTGCTTTGTTTTTCACCCATTTCAGCCCTGCCCAGGTCTATACATTCATCTGCAAACTTGTCTAGACAGCCCAGGGTCCAGACACAGCTGAGACTGGGCAGATTTTCCAGTTTGCAGGAGTTTCTAGGGCTTTCAAAATTAGCCATATGCCTCTCTATCCTCACCTGGTCCCAGGGGCTCCTTTTGTCCAGATCAACTTTCCATGCATGCAAATGCTAGCAGCCAGTGTGCCATCCCGGAGTGGGAGTGGGTTTGGGAGTTAGTTTTCTATGCAACTTGTGTGGTCAGGAAACCTTTCTCAGCTCTTATAAAAAGTGGGATCACACCTTGTAGGAGCAGCCCAGACCTCACTGACCTGCCCTTGGGCCTTGTGTTGCCAGATAAGGATGTGAAGGACATTCCTGTCCCCCCTGGCCAGTCCTTCACCTACAGCTGGAGGATCACCACTGAGGATGGGCCAACGCAGGCAGATCCTCGCTGCCTCACCCGTTTTTACTACAGCTCTATCAACCCGGTCCGAGACACGGCCTCAGGCCTGATTGGGCCCCTCCTGATCTGCTTTAAGAAGTCCATGGATCAGAGGGGAAATCAGGTGGGTCCTTCCTTTGTCACCTCAACTGCCAAGCTGAAAGGTTGGAATAACTGCAGTGGGTGAAAAATTTGGGTAAAACCAAACTTATCTGTCCTGTTCGCTTCAACCCTACTATCAGTCCCAATGCTCCTGCCTTCCCCATCCTCCCTTCTCTCCAAACCTGGACCCTAACTGCTGTGAAATAGCAGTAAACTCTTCTCCATGCACCCAGGCTAAGACCTGGCAGCTACGTTGGGCTGCAGGGGTGCTCTGATTACACTAGCAATAACTGCTTCCCTTTTTGCCTTCCAGATAATGTCAGACAACACGAGGTTGGTGCTGTTTTCGGTCTTCGATGAGAACTGCAGCTGGTACCTGGAGGAGAACATCAGGCGGTTCTGCACCGATGCAGCCCATGTAGATACCCAGGACCCCCAGTTTTACACCTCCAATGTGATGCACAGTGAGTGCTCGGCCAGGGGCTCCCTGCAAAGCCTCGCAGACACAGGCTTATCCCTGCCTCAGGGAACAAGCAGGGAACATGCAGCAGCTTGGCAGCGAAGTGGGAATTGGGTCCTGATTAAATGTTTCACCCCTGCTCTCTTCCAGCTATCAATGGCTTTGTGTTTGACAATCTCCAACCAAAACTCTGCCTGCATGAAGTTGTGTATTGGTATGTCCTGAGTGTCGGGGCCCAAACAGATTTCCTCTCCATCTTCTTCTCCGGAAACACATTCAAGCGCAACATGGTCTTTGAGGATGTGCTTACCCTTTTCCCATTTTCTGGAGAAACGGTCTTCATGAGTTTGGAAAAGCCAGGTTAGTAACATGGGCTGTTCTATAAAACATTGGCTTGGCATTGCAGCAGAGATAAGTGAGCAGCTCCAGCCAGGTCTCTGGTACCCGATCACGTTTTGGCAGCCCTGAGAGCAAAGGGATGCACAGCCTGCTGGAACAGCAAAGTGAGGGGCAATGATTAAATTAAGGCCCCATGGACCTTGCATCTGCACCCCTGGCTCCAGGCTTGGAGGTCAAGAGGAGCAGCAGTGCTGTCCCTGCTATGGGTTCAGCCACTGGTCACAGCATCCCATTTATGTCCACACCTTTGCAAGGACAGAAATCACAGACATGGAGAAGTCCTAGGAAGGACTTGCTTCAGAGTTTGGTTTTATTTCCCCCCACTCAACGGTTTTTCCTTAGCATTTGCAAAAGCAGCCCCGTTAACCATTTCCTCACTCACAGAGGAAACACAGAATGCATCATGTGATTGCAAACACCGATACGACGGGCACAAGCGCTGCACCCTGAGCCAAGCTGGCAGGGTTTCTAGACAGCCCAGAAAGCTTTCTAAAACCCAGCCAAACATTGCATCCGTTGCAGCTCCCATTTTTGCCTGCTGCTCTGAAGCCAGCAGCAGATGACAGCTGTCTCCAGCGTCACAGTCTGGTTATTACCCACCTCCTCACCTGCCCTGGGCCCCAGGAGAAGAGGTGCTGGCTGCGGGGAGCAAACGCGTTGGCGGGGGATGTGAGCAAGAGACAGCCTTTTTGTTTCTTTCTCCTGGAGTGGGAGGGACGTGACAACTGTGCCTGGGAGAGAGGCGTATTTGACAGCACCAGCGTGTCTTCGGGGTGGATAATGGTGATTACTCTGTTGCTGGTAATAATCCTGGAGGTTTTCTGGGTTCTCAGTGCATTGACTGTTCTCACCAAGCTGTGGTTGGGGTGTCACGGATGTGTCTCGCTAAGCTGTGGCAGGAAACACCGGCCCTGCTGATGGTGCTTGTCAGGACTGGCTCTGATGTTGCCAGCAACCCTGACGTCTCGTAAGTCCAGTTGTAAGATATGCTAGGGATTATGAAAACATGAAATCACTATCATGAAGCAGAGGCTGCCTGAAAATACAGGTTACACTAGCAAGGGAGCAGCGTGGGGATGGCAGCTCTTCCAATTTCCCACTGTGGTGAGCTGATGGTGTCCTCTTGTACTCTCTTGAGACAGGTGTGTGGACACTGGGGTGCCTGAATCCCAATTTCAGAGACCGAGGGATGCACGCCAAGTTCACAGTCTCGCAATGCCACCATGAGCAATACTCTGATGGGGAAGATTATGATTTCGAGGACGAGGAGGGTGCCTTTGACTTCCAACCCAGGGGCTTCTCTAAAAGAAAGAGAAGGCTCAGGCCATGTGTGAATGAGCAACTGGACAATATCACCTCTACCAGAAATGAGACTGAGAAGCCAAGGTTGTGCGTGACAGAACCCAGCCATGTGGCCCTCCTGAGCAATGGCACGAATCCCCCTTCCAACGGCACATCAACACATTTGGGAACAATCCCACATCCACCTGATATTTCCATGTCTTCCCTGCCAGAGACAAGCTATGACCCAGTGTCCTATGAATCCTTCCTGAAAGATGAACAAGAATTGTCAAAAACCATCAGCCAGAATGAAGGGTTTGGAGCTCTCCCACCTAGAGAACGCTTGGTGAGTGTCAGTGAAGGGGTCCATGGTGCTGTGACCTCCGGAGAATATCAGCAATGGCTGCACCAAGCCACACAAGCTCCAGAAGATGCTCTGGCAGGACAGAAGGTGACAAAAGCCTCGGAGGTCCAAGAGCCAGTAAAAAGGACTATGGTCCAGTCTGGTGGTACATCAGAGATCCTGGAAGGAGAGCCTCAAAAGACAAGTTTGTGGGACTCAATTACTTATTCCAGCAAAGCTCCTCTTCAAGAGAACAGGAACTCATTTTATGAGAATGACTTGGAGAGCAATCTGGGACTTCAAGACGTGTTTTCACAGGGTGCTGAGGACAACCTGCTAGGAGCGACTAATGAAATATCCTTAAATCTATATGAGCCAAAGGAGACAATCACCACAGAACCAGCTTTAAGTACTGATCCTAACTCTTCCTCCACGCTGGACAATCTTTCTGCATCTTCAGATGAGACAGCAGACAACAGGACTTCTCATGCAGTGGTTCACAGAAAAAGCAATTATACATCAAATGAACTCAATGCTAGGCTGGAAAAAAGACTTCACAAAGGGGTTTCGCAAGGCTCTTATGAACCTTTTGAAGGGAAAAATGTTTCTTCCTCAAACCTGGGGCTCAGCAAAGCTGTACAACAAATCCTCACAGATGAGAGTAACTCCTTGCCTGCAAAGAGTGGATCAGAACAAGAAGCCAGTGAACTTGCCAAAGACACAAGAAACAACCTTCTGGAAACCACCTTTGCACACACCAATGACCTTGAGCCTTCCAACTACATAATGACGGAAGAGAGGGATGAATTAATCTTGGAGGCAGTGTTTCAGGATGGTACAGCTGCTAAGGAATTGCCAGAGATGGATAGTTTTGCCTTTCCTGAATCAAATGTCGTGGCCAATGCTTTCTTAAACAGCCCTGAGCAGTTTCTGAGACACAGAGCTCCAGCTCCAAATGTGAGTAGCCCTGACCATGGGCCTCGACAAGACAGGTCACTGGAGAGCAGAGGCTTGGTGCATGGTCTGGGTCTTCCCAACACCAGCTGGCCCGGCAGCAGGGAGCCCCTCTCTGAGAGTAACAGAGCAGAGCAGGACCTGGCCAGCCAGACCCCTGAGACAGCAGTGAATAAGAAAGCCCCAAAGGCGTGTGGACCTCCTTCCTCATTTTGGAGCACTCGCTTCAAAAAGAGGTCTCTGATATCAGGGAACACTTTGCCTGAGATGACAGTGGCCCAGCAAAGCCTGGAAGAAAAATCAAACATGGTTGAGGGGAGACTACACCCAGGCAAGGATGTTCCACAAGCTCTGCTTGGAGATAATGCTGATGAGATGCATCCTGAGGAGAGGTCAAGCACAGATGGGGGTGTACAGAGCAGCAGTGAGGGGGCCCAGCACAGTGGACACCCCTTCCCCACATGGGGAGCACTCGGGAGCAATAAGATAATGGCAACAAGCAGCTCAGAAACACAAGCTGCTGTTGTGCCTGCAGACCTGGCCTCAAACTGGGACCCAGTCTCCCTGGGAGAGCGGAGCCCAGCTTTGGCCGAGCTGCAGTCAGACAGAGGTGCTGTCAGGGGGACTTCTGGGAGCGAGCCAGCTGAAGGGAGGAGCCAGATGGAGGAGGAGACAAACTCTGTGGAGCAGCTGGGTCAGTTCAGTCCTCAGCATCCGCAGGTCAGGGCCAATGCCACAGAGAAATATGTACCTGAGAACATATCTGGTCAAAGCCCAGAAGAGATCCTTGTGAAACCCGCCTCCAAAGAGAACTATACCCTGTCTCCAAGCAGCCCCCTTCTCAATAACAGCACTGCCAAAAAAAGAGACGAATATGTGCAAGCCAGTCCTGATGGATGGCAGGTGCTCAGTGGGGAAGATGTCCTCAGAGAAAATGGGAAGAGGGAGGGCCATGGCCTAGGAGAGCTCAAGGAGGATGGGGAAAGCAACAGCACAGCTGGGAAGAGGAACCATGCCCCAGAACATAGGGAGAGACAGGCTCTGAACAACAGGACCCATTCCAGCCCCTCGAGGGCAGACAAGCTGGACTATGACGAGTACAGCGACGCAGAGCAGACCATGGAGGATTTCGACATCTATGAGGAAGAGGAGCATGATCCACGCTCATTCCAGGGGGAGATACGGCAATACTTCATTGCAGCAGTGGAGGTGATCTGGGAATATGGGAACCAGAGACCCCAGCACTTCCTAAAAGCCACGTAAGTGTGACTGTCCCTCCTGTATTCCTTCTGCACTACGTGGCATGGCTTGGTGCATGAGTTGGCATGTCCTAACAGGCAGGATCACAGGTTCATGGCTGTGTGAGCCAGCCAAGCAGCGCAGGGGAAGGATGCTCCCAGCATCTCCCCTCCACCTGGGGAGTTTTGTAACTCCAGCAACTTTGAGCTTCCTTGCAATCGAGTCAGGGATGCTCTAGACTCTGCATCACCCCTGCCCTGCCATGGCTGTCCTCCCTATGGGACAGTATCACCCGACTTGCTTCACTACCCTCACCCCAGCAGGCACCCCTGGAGCGGCAGGAGGAAGCCTTTCCAGCAGTACCGCAAGGTGGTTTTCCGAGAGTACATGGACAGTTCCTTCACACAGCCGCTGCAGCGGGGAGAGCTGGACGAGCACTTGGGCATCCTCGGGCCGTACATCAGGGCAGAAGTTGAAGATGTCATCATGGTGAGTTGAAAGTTCCCATTTCCTGTAAGACCTGAAATCCCCCCTGCTGCTGGCTATGCTTAGACAGAGGGAGTGCTGAGGTGGGTCTGCAGGCTCTGCGATGCCCATGGGCTTGAGGGCAGGACCTGCCCTATTTGCTCTCTGCATGGCATGTGGATGGCACCAGGTTGGAAGACAGAGCCACCATTTGAAGGGCTTCATTGGAGGAACCTCTGAGTGTTCAGATGCAAAGCCCTGGACCTGAGACAGACCCAACCCCCTGTAACAGCACAGTCCAAGCAGCTCCTGGGCTCCATGGGGAACGTTTTGGGTGAACAGATTGTAAAAAGGGTAATGAGCTAAGCAGGGTCCAGTACAGCTTGTTTGGGTGCTCTGTGTGAGGGCAGGCTCAGACTTCCCTTGCCACCAAATGCCCTACAGCACCCACCTAAGGAAGAGGTGAAAGGCTCTGCACTAGGTTCAGGACTCATATGCCTGGAGGTTTTCACTGAAAACAGGATGGATTCAACACTTTGGGTTCCAGAGACAGTCGTGTAGCTGACCTTGCTCCCATTGAGCACGGAGAGCGCCTCATCCTGCTGACATGACCAGGATGCGCTTTCCACTGAGGATCACTCTGCACAGC
>NW_010184747.1:0-11314 GCF_000695765.1 Mesitornis unicolor | reverse complement strand
TTCAGCAGGGGTTGGTCACTGCATGGGGCCCAGCGGGAGGTTTGGGCACTGAGGAAATGGCCTCCTCCTTCCCAGCAGCAGGCTGGGAGCAGGGCACTCTCAGCACTGCCCCTATCCCAATCCCACGCTCCCTTTGCTTTGCCTTCCCTCTGGTGCAGGTTACGTTCAAGAACTTGGCCTCACGGCCCTTCTCCTTTCACTCCACACTGCAAGCCTATGAGGAGACACAGGGTGCAACACAGGGAGGAGAGGTGGTGCATCCTGGCGAGGTCCGCAAGTACTCCTGGAAAGTCCTGCCCCAGATGGCACCAACCACGCAGGAGTTTGACTGCAAGGCCTGGGCTTACTTCTCCAATGTGGACCTGGTAGGTGGGAGCCTGCTCCATGGGGCATCCCAGGAAGCAGCATGCCTGGGTCCTGGCTGTGAGGTCAAGACTTGTCCTATGGTGCTGTGCTGAAAGCAGCCTGTGGCTCTGTTATTTCTCAGGTGTCTAATATAGTGATGAATGCATGCTGCTGCTTTCTCTTCCATTCTCTTAATTGGGTTTTTCCCCTCCTTTCCCAGTTATATCAGCTTATGAGACCTGCAGTGATCTGGGTTCCATTGTTAATGGGGTAGGGACTGTTGAACAGACAGACATCACTTTTGTGTGCAAACATTTGCTCCACAGCCTTTCCTAGCTAGGAGCAGAGTGGGAATCATGGCCTGTGCACGAGTGGGCGCCAGGCCAGGGATGCAGACAGGGCCACCGCTTTCCTCGCTGCTGTGCTGCTCATGGGCATCAGCGCTGCCTCCTGCTCCCAGGCAAACCCTTCTTTCCCGGCTCCCTGGCAGGAGAAGGACCTGCACTCGGGCCTCATTGGGCCACTGATCATCTGCCGCCGGGGGGTGCTGAGCTTCGTTTTCGGGCGGCAGCTGGTGGTGCAGGAGTTCTCCCTGCTCTTCACCATCTTTGATGAGACCAAAAGCTGGTACTTCCTGGAGAACATGAAGAGGAACTGCCGCCCACCCTGCCACATCCAGCAGGACAACCCTGACTTTAAGAGAAACCATTCCTTCCACGGTGAGGACCCTTGCCCTTTCCATCCCATAATCTATATTGGGATGGAAAAACCCTGGAGCCTTGAGCCACTTCTGACTGTTGCCTTCCTCAGCCATCAACGGCTACGTGAGGGACACACTGCCTGGGCTGGTGATGAGTCAGCAGCAACGGGTCCGGTGGCACCTCCTGAACATGGGCAGCACTGAGGACATCCACTCTGTCCACTTCCATGGGCAGCTGTTCAGTGTCAGGACGAACCAGGAGTATCACATGGGCGTCTACAACCTTTATCCAGGTGAGATGCAGCATGGGCACTGTGTGTTCCCCAGCTGCTGGGCCTTTGTGTCCATGCCCATTTGGAAATGCTAAGCCTGTGGGTGTTAGCAAGGAGGGGGAATGGATCTGGAAGAGTCTGGCTTTGTGTTTGCACAGAGCTTGGCATTGTGGCATCCCAATACAGCCAGTAACTCCCCTCTGCTCTGCTCTCCATTCCCAACCAGGTGTCTTTGGGACGGTGGAGATGAGGCCCTCACGTGCTGGGATCTGGCGGGTAGAGTGCAAAGTGGGAGAGCACCAGCAAGCTGGGATGAGTGCTCTCTTCCTCGTGTACAATCCGAGTGAGTGATGATCTCTGTGTCCTGGCCCGCTTGCTGCCATGGCCATGGCCAGCATGGTTTTGACCTCCCTCCCTTTGGGCTCTCAGCATTACCCCTGCGGTGGCCCAAGTAGGGTCTTTGGGTTTTCACTCTGAAAGAAAGTCCTGGCTTCAGTCCTACTAAGTCCACCACTAGACCACAGGGAAGGGACAGTGCCCAGCTGCCTAAACAAATGTCAGGAGGTAAACTGAGGCACGGAGTGATGGCAGAAGTCTGGGAGCAACATTGCTTGACTACAGGTTGCTCTGACAGAAACAGACCCAAAAGCAACTGCAAAATCCATAGGAAACCTTTGACTCCATTCACCCCAGAACAACACATTTCTACCTCACCATAAGTAAGCAGTGAGGGAAGTGTTTTGTGAGAGCAGTATTTTGTCACACAGTGAGAGTCTCTCTTCTCTTCCTAAAGGAGTATTAAATGTCAGCCAGAAAATGTTGCCATAAGTTAAAAATCTGCTTAAGATTTCAAATTCCCATTTTCCCCAGCAGCATTTGCCAGGCAGCGGAGATGCCAAGATGTGACAAGTCTCTAATAATAATGGTTATTATTAGAGACAAACCGTCCTGTGCTCAGCAGACCAGAAAAAAGGCACGGAGAGACAGAGGTGTCAGGCGGACTTTCCTTTAGCGACGTGATATTTGTTTTTAAAAGATGCTGCCTAGCAACAAAAAAGCCCAGGAGCAAGACATGGGTATAAGGAAGAGACACTTGTCAGCATTGCTGGAAGATCAGGACACAGGAATGAGAGGTCAGGGACTCAGGGACAAGAGTTTGGCAAGAGGCTGCTGTGGTTGACACTGGGAAGTCTCTGCTGCTGACATTGGGGTTAGAAGCAAGAACTTCCAGCACCCCTAAAATTAATGGATGGATGTGAAGGCATCCAAAACCCACCAGTTTGTGTGAGACAAACAAACCTGGGGTCTCCTGAAGGCTTGAGACAACCTCTCTGAGTCTGGAGGCTGCTACCCAGCCTAGACCTTTCCTTCAAAAGCCTTGCTCTCTAATCGACTCTCCCTGTTTTTCACCTTCCTTCTCCTTGTTTGGCTGCAGACTGCCGAAATGCCCTCGGCCTGGCCTCAGGTCACATTGCGGACTCTCAGATCACAGCATCAGGGCAGTACGGTGAGTAGAGGTTGTTGCTGCAAGGAAGGAAGACAGGTGAGGTTGGGGCAGCTTCAGCCAACACAACTCATGTGCTTGTCTGCCCAAGGGGTCCCTGGCAAAGTCCTTCCTCCATCCATGCCCATGTCAGTGTTCCGCTTGGGACCTGGAGATGCGTTTCTACATGTCTGGCCCATAATGTCAGTGCTCTGCCACCCTGTACGTGGCTACTAAACCCAGCAGTGATCCTCAGACCCCATCCTGCGGATGGACTTCTCACCGCCTCAGGCTGGGCAGTGCCAGGGGCCAGCAGCACCCTCATATCTGTGTGCTCTTCTTGCAGGACAGTGGGCTCCTCACCTGGCCAGGCTGCATAACACTGGCTCCATCAACGCCTGGAGCACCGGACGCAGCAACGCCTCCATCCAGGTGAGATGGGCCCTGTGGCAGGAGGCACCACTGGCAGCATTGCAAGGGACCCACACAGCTGGCTGGTGTCTCCCCAGCTACATCCTGCCATTTTCCCTGTTTTCCCTCCGAGAGAGGAGCTCTGAATCCTAGTAGCAGTTGGTCTGGCCATGGTTCATGCTGATGGACCCCCAGATCCATCCTCGATGCAGCAAAGGAATTGCTTGATGGTCCAGCTGCAGCACTGGATTGTGCAAAAATCCCTCAAAGACCAAGTGAGAACAGCTCACCTCTCCCAACAGCTCTCCCCTGCCCTCTCCCAGCTGTCAGCTCCCCTAGGAATGATTATTTTAACCAGCCTCATAACCTGTGCTCAGTTACATCATGAGGAAGAGAGTTCCACGGGTTTACAGTGCATTGCCTGAGCATGGCATGGTTTTCCATCAGAAATGAATCCCTGACTTTCGTTCTCAGGTGGACCTTTTGCGTCTCATGATTATTCATGGCATTAAAACCCAAGGGGCCCGACAGAAGTTCTCCAGCCTTTACATCTCCCAGTTTGTTGTCTTCTACAGCCTTGATGGGCAAAGGTGGAAGAAATACAAGGGGAATGCCACCAGCACCGAGATGGTAAGGCAAACTGGTCTCGAGGAGAGTGTCTTCCCAGAACGGGTCCTCTTGGGGTGATGAAAGCGAGGAGCTCTGTACACAAGGCAGAGATCTCCTGAGCCCTTGAGATACATGACTGAGGCAGGAACAGTGAGCATTCACTGCCAGGATGATGAAGTCCCAGATTTGAAACGACCTTGTTGTTGCTGTCCATCTACTTAATTTTAAACTGATTCCAGGAAGCTGTGAGATCCACCCTTTAATGCTTTCTTGCATGTTACTTAGAGCTAGGCACAGGATTTTTCCTGAATATCTTTTTTTGACCCCAAAGGCAAATTTGGCTTTCTAAAAATACTGTGTAGATGCAGATGATTTGGAGGATCTCTACCCATTAGGAAAAAAACCCACAACCTAAATATGCATAAGCTGATCATTCCAGTGGGAGAACTACCCAGAAAAGCCTCCATCATGTATAGCAGCTATGGCCAAAATTTTCCCAAGTTCAAAAGTCCCAGCACTGACTTTTTTTCTTCTTCTTTTTCTCCCCTCTGCTTGGTGAATAAATAAAAACATGTTCATTTGCACAGACCCTAAGTTTCTCCTCCTCCTTCTCAGAGGTTCACACTTGATTTGGCCCGTTCACACTTCTTTGGTTTAAATCATACCTCAAATAGTTTCCCTGAGCTGCCATTCTCATAAAGATGGTGATAAGATACAGAAGTGCCAGGCAGAAATGTCCTTCTCCTCACTAATCCCTGTCCTATCTAGCTCTCTTTCCACTGGTATAATGATCCTTTTCCTCCCTTTCCCTGCAGCTGTTCTTTGGAAATGTGGATGCAACCACAGTGAAAGAAAATAGCTTCAACTTTCCCATCATAGCCCGGTACATCCGCATCAATGTCACCCACTACAGCATCCGGCCCACACTGCGCATGGAGCTCATCGGCTGCGACCTCAACAGTAATGTCCCACCTCTGGGTACTACACACCAAAGCTGGGACCTGATCCAGTGGGGTGCTGGGCTCTGGCTCTGCACATTTCAGGACTCCTCAGACAGTTGTGGAGGGAGAAGGAGGAGGCTGGAAGTGGCATTGAGATGTTGGGGAAACAAAGCTAGAAAATCTCATTATGGTCTTAGAAATAGCAATACCAGAGAGAGAGCATAGGGCCGACTCTTCCCTAAACCATCAGAAACCTCCAGCAGCAGCTGAGCTGATAGCTGGGAAGCTGGTGCCGCAGTCTGGAGGAGCAGGGAACAAGCAGAGACACTATTGCCTTTTCCTCTGGTTTTACCCCTCCAAGGCGAGACTGCTCTGGCCCAGTGTGTCCAAGGCAATGGTGCTGTGGGATCCTTTCTTTAGCTTCACACACCAGCTGGGCAAACTCTCCAGCAGCTACAAGCAGCAGCAGCTGTACTGGTGCCCCATGCCACATCTCCCTGCCAAGTATTCTCATCCTTCCCTGGAGACAGGTTCTCCTTATGTCCTGGCAGATGCACAAATTCTTCACGTTCCTCCTAGACAGAATCTCCAGGGAGAAACAAAGGTGGGACTGGCAGCAGGGGTAGTTTGGCACTCCCTAGCCAGAGCCATGCTGCACACAGGGGCCCCGAGCAGCACAGGAACCATGGCACTGCAGCAAGGCACAGGAGAACCTGTAACCAGGGAATGTGCATGGAGGGTGGCTGGAGAGGTGAGCAGAAGGCATCTCCGTGATGGGTCTGTTCCCTCTTCTCTTTCAGGCTGCTCTATGCCACTGGGAATGGAGAACAGAGGGATCCCTGACCAGCGCATCTCTGCATCCTCCTACAGCACCAACGTCTTCTTCAGCTGGTCGCCCTCCCATGCTCGCCTGAACCTGCAGGGCAGGACCAACGCGTGGAGGCCAAAGGTAGCCCGTGCAAGGAGATCCTCAGGGCAGGCAGGTGGGACCCCAGCAGGCAGGCTGGGTGCTTGCAACCTCTCCTAGCCAGGGCTGTGTGGGGAGTGTGTACAGCCACATACATGCTTGGTAAGGCAGATAAAGCCCAGGACTATGTGCAGGGCTTGCTTGGCTCCATCTGCAATGAATGTGTCTTTCTCCTTGCTGCTGGAGAGTTGAAGGCAGTCTGTCCTTCCCCAGAGCAACAGCCCCAGCGAGTGGTTGCAGGTAGACTTTGAAGAAACGAAGAAGGTGACTGCAATCATAACCCAAGGTGCCAAAGCTGTCTTCACCCACATGTTTGTGAAGGAGTTTGCCGTCTCCAGCAGCCAGGATGGTGTGCACTGGAGCCCGATCCTGCAGGACAGCAAGGAGAAGGTAGGCAGAGCTTTTTGCAAGAGCAGTGAGCCAGGCTATGCTTTTTCTTCCCTAAAGCCCTCCCAAGCAATGCTTGTCTGGGCTGACTGTGTCCTCAAGCCATGGGCTCACTCTACCAGCAGAGGAGAGCACGCCCCTGATTTCTCTCTCTTCTCCAGATTTTCAAGGCAAACCAAGACCACACAAACACAGTGATGAACACCCTGGAGCCCCCACTTTTCGCCCGCTATGTGAGGATACACCCCCGCTGGTGGCACAACCACATCGCCCTGCGGATAGAGTTCCTTGGCTGCGACACCCAGCAGGAGTACTGATGGCTTTGGGGCCAGGCACGGGCAGCACTGGCCTGAGGACCCACATCCAACCGGACACTGAACTCTCACCAGGGATGGAGCCAGCCCTCCAGGTCCCTGCTGCCAGGGAGGAGAAGGCCAGCAGTGCTGTTGCTGTGGCTGGCTCGTTATCAGCCTCTTCCTGTCCCTCATCTACCAGACGCCGTATAGTCAGTCGTAATGCTGAAGAATTAAACAGTAATTTTCCAGTGTAATGCTGAAGAATTAAACGGTAATTTTCCAGTATCTCACTGCACTTTCTCCCCTGCTCCAGCCTTGGAGTCCCCGGGGGCTCAGTCAGTATTACCAGCAGCTGGTAATTAATTAGCCCCAGAACTTCTCAGCTTCATTTTGCAAGAACTCCAGTTGCTGCCTGGGCACAGTCCTGGAGGAGGAGGAAGCAGCAAAGATAAGGGCTGGGGGAGGAAGCCCTGCTCCAGGTCCCAGCATCCATTTCACAATCGGTGGGGATCTGTGGCTGGAGGGAAGCAGCACTTGCTCAGCCTGACTCAGTGCTAGGGTTTTTGGCTCCACTTCCCTTCATCTCCTTCCCATAATGGTCCTGCTGCCATGGCTGGGTGCCACCACCCTGCTCTCCATAGCTGCCCCGAGCAAGCCCTCCTTGCTCGCACTGGAGAAGTTGTGTAGGTGCCTGTGGCTACCAGGGTCTCTGGTGGGACATTGGCCACCAGATGAGCTGCTGCTTTGCCATGATCCCCAGCAAGGTGTGTCATGGGCCAAAGACATTTTCCCACCATTGGTGGCTCTCCCCTTTCCTGGCACTCCTAGGAATGGCAACAAGCAGGGTGACACTGGCTCCTGCCTCATGGGATGGAGACCTTCTGGGACAACAGCTACCTCACAAATGCCTGGTGGGCTGTGGAGCAGGTGTGTGCAGCATGCTTGTCCTCCATGGTGGTGGCATTGTCACCACTGCAGGCTCATCAGAGCTCTGGGGCAGCTCTGAAGCTGGCAACACCAGGGGAAGGTCGTGGTGGGGACCCCAGGACTGCGCCATGAGGCAACGTGGTTGTGTGAGAAGTGGCTGCTCTGAGCCACCCAGCTTCTGCCCACCCTTGGGTGCACTGGGCTGGCCATGGTGCACACAGACACTGCCCTCCATGGCCTGTGTCCGGAAGAAGTGGGGACACATGCTGCAGGTCAGCCTAGTGGTGTAACCCAACTGGGAACCCACACCCAGTGGAGATCAGAAGGTGATGTCTCAAATGAAGTGGGACTGGAAAAGCGTCATGCAACTGCCAGGCTCCACATTGCTGCACAAGGAGCCTTTGCTGGGGCCTGGCAGTGAATACATTACAGTCCCAAGCAGAAGATGCAATCACCCTCTGGCTTAATAGCATTCTGACAATAACCAGGCACAGATGTGAGGAGAGGCTGCCTGGCAAGTCCTGGCCTGAAGAGAGGAATTGGAGCCATAAACTCCTCAAAGGGGAACACCCTTGCCCGAGGGAGGGTAGCCTTCAGCCTGGGAGAACAAAACTTGCCACCTTGGGCCCTTTTCAAGGCAACCTTCCTTGGCCCCAAGGCAACTACATCTCTCCCTGGGGCAGTGGCCAGTGCTGCACAGGGACAGCTGTCCACAGTTCCTGCTTGTACCACTGGATGCTCAGGCTCATACTGCCTCCATTTGTCTGGTGACACAGGATTAGATCAGAGAAAAAGCTGTGTGTACCAGAGCCCATCCTGGAGGAAACAGGGCTGAAATCTCTGCAGGCGACTGAGAAGCCTTCACCAACCACCCCCGAGCAGCTCCAGGATGTTGTCCAGACACCCAGGAAGCAATGAAGGGGCTGCGCTGAGCCAGAGCACAGGGAAGGGGCTGTGGGCAGGCAGGGAGATGTGTCAGAGCCTGCCAAGCTCTGGCATCCATTACTGGAAGCGCCTCTTGGCATTTATCTTGTGAGGAATGGAGATCAAACGCTGTTTCCTCCCAGCGCAACACAGATTTGAGATGTATCACAGCCTCCCCCAAGCCACAGATGTTTCTGTGCAGGGGAAGGGCTGGACCAGGACAAATCCCTCTGCTTCTCAGCCAGCAGATACCCTCCCTGCTTACTACCCCACAGAGAGCCTTTCTGTAGCAGGGGCTGCCTGGCCAAATCCCCCCGGATTCCCAGGATCTTACTTTCTTTCATGGCTTCACTGCTATGATTGCCTGGGCTGGGTGATCCCATGATCATGCAGCTATCTGATGTCTCCAGGGAGACAAAACACATCCCTGCCATCCCTTTCTAGTACAGCTCAAGCAGAGATTTTTCTGCAATCCAAAGTGTGTGAGGTGCTTCAATGCTAAGCCCCAGGCAGACAACCCATGGGCCACATTTGCTTCTGAATCCAGCCTCTCCCATGATGGATGGAGAATTCCTGCTATGCAGCCCCCCCTTAAGCCAGACCTGGGGTCGTATGAGGGTATTGCAGCTGGGCAGATGGGCACTATTTTCAAAATAAGTTGGCAGCATGTAACAGAAACAGGCAACAGCATGCTGAAGAGAGCACCTGCACAGGGACCTTGGCTGATGGTGAGCTGCTCACTGCCTCCCCTGCCTCAGTTTCCCTGTTTGTAATCAGGAGGGAATGAACAGATTTAGACTTCCCTTTTCTATCTATCAGGTGTTTCTTGTCACATTTCCACCTACATATTCCACTGTTAACTGCAGGGCTTCTCTCTGCTCTCTCTATCTCTTGCCTCCTGCCCTCATTGTCACCAGCCTGCTTCTGGCCTGTGAGTGCAAGAGGAGCAGAGCCAAGGCATCCTGCACCCAGGATGTGCCCAGGGCAACACATCTCAAAGTCATGCTCCACAATTCCACTCTATGTCCATACTCTCCCTTCTTTCCAGGAGAGGTGAGGCTTGCTCTCAATGAGTACTCCTCCTCTCAGGCAGGGCTAGGGAAGATGACATCCAAGCAGCATCCTCCAGCCTAGTGGGCATATCTGGTGCCGAATGCAGTCAGACACCTTAGGACTTCTCTAAGCCCCTGTCCTACTCCATTATTTTCTCATCCTAACCTGATTTTACAGGCTTTCCAGGGAACTCAGCAGAGGAAGTCCGGGCCACAGATCCCACCATGCCCAGCTGTGAAACATGGCCCTCACGGCTGCCCTTCTGCTCCTGGTGCTGACTGCCCTGATCTACCATCACTGCAAGACTGTCATGGGATTTGGTACATACTTACACAGAACTTGCTTAGCATAACTTGCTTAGCATTAGCAGCTAAATTCACTGAAGCCTTAGGCCACAAACTGTGAACTTGCGCCCAGATATGCTGAACTTTTACCTAGTTAAGCAACAGAAGGCCCCAGAGCTGGTTTGATCTGGAAGATAAGGAAGCAAGGAAGGTCCCTACCATTGTCAGCTGACGCAGGAACCTTAGAGAGAAGAGAAGAAACAGCCTGCCCTAGAGACAATGGAGGAACCCAATGAAGAACAGGAAGACTCCAGACCCAATTCTGCTGGTCAGAATTTGGGTTGTGCTATCTGGGTCACAGCTCTGAAATCCCCACTGTCATGAGCAAGACATGGCAGTGAGGAGGTACACCTCTGGCCACTCGTGTAAGATGCAGCAGAAGACTTACAAGGGAGGATGCTGACTGAAAGCCAGACCCCAGTCTACGAGGTCATAGTTAAATGTAAATTAAAATAAATGCAGACAGAGCCCCAGAGCATAAAACTTATATCAAAACTTTCCCCAGATCAGAGTGTCTGCTCAAGAAATAAGCTTTCCGGCTCCGTTTGCACACACAGATGATACATTCCCAGTGACATGGTCTGAATTCCCCTGTGGGATGTGTTGAGGGCAGACCCCCAGCACCCTTCTTGCCTCTGGAGCACCCACCCTGTGAGGGGCATGGCTGGGCTGCCTTGCTGCAGCAGACCCCACTCCCCACTCTCTGTACAGGCTGTGCTGCTGGGGCTCTGCCCTCCTGTCAGTGTTAGAGTGGCTGCCAGGGATGGTCGCACCAGTGCCTGCAGCTCCCACACCTCCTCTTCCTATGTCTCAAAGCACTCTGGGCTTTCTCACAGCCCAGTCAGGAGCAGTTTTATTCCCACAAGGCAAAAGAAACTTGCTGTCCAATAAGATGGATTTTCTTTCTATCCTTCTCTTATTCCCCTGTTTCCTTTCTCTAAGGATATACACCCTTCTTTTCCTTGTATTCCTTAGGGTAACTTTAGACTGAGGCAACCTGAGAAGCTCGTCTAGCAGCAGTGCAGGAGTTCAATGCAAGGAATCCTCAAAACCTCCAGGATTCCAGCAATGGTGTAGAAAATCCTTTCAGTGATTATCTTAAAGAGTATTACACCAGAATTAATTTTCCATGCCCTAAAACACCTCAAAACTTCACCTGAGGCTCAGGCATCAGCAAGACTCACAGCAAGAGCACAAACACTTGGAAAACCACGCACAGCTGACGGCTGCAGGGACCTGCCATCCCACCCATCGCAGTGCGAGCTGCAAGCACATGAGGAGGTGGAAGACGCAGAACAGGTCAAGGAGAACAGAGCCGCCCCTGCCACAGCACAGAGAAACCCCTGGGTCTCCTCGCCTTGGGGGCACCCGGTGGCCCAGCACACTGAGGCTCCGGAGATGACTGTTGCCTTGTGAGACCCAGCACCGTTGCTGCTCAGTGCTCCCCGTCTCACTGCTGGGTCTCTGCCCTGGCTGCGAGGAGCAAAACCTTTGTCGGACCCAGCCTCCTGCTCTGGTTTGGCGACTAAACCAGGGGGGTGCAACCAGCACCCATCAGCAGGTTCCCATGGGCGTCCAGACTTCTCAGCACCCTCCCTGGCAGCTCTGCTGGGGCTTGGGCACATCCAGGAGCTGTTCCCAGCAGAGACCCGACG
>NW_010184746.1:0-898 GCF_000695765.1 Mesitornis unicolor | reverse complement strand
GACCCCCATGACCCCTTGTAACCATGAACCCCAGTGACCCCATGACCCCTGTGACCCCATGACCCCTTGTGACCATGAACCCCAATGACCCTGTGACTCCATGACCCCTGTGACCCCGTGACCCCATGACCCCGTGACCCCCAGGCATTGACGAGGCGAGCGAGAGCAGCGAGGAGAGCGAGGAGGAGAAGGAGGAGAAGGAGGAGGAGGAGGAGGAGAAGAAGGCGCCCACCCCCCAGGAGAGGAGGAAGAGGAAAGGTGGGGGGGTCACCCCCGATCTGGGGGGACATGGGGTAAAATTGGGGTGAAATGGGCCAAAATTGGGGGTCACAGCACCACGTGTGTCCCCCAATCCATTTTGGGGTGAAATGGGCCAGAATTGGGGCTGGGGTGAAATGGGCCAGAATTTGGGCTCATCTGGGTCATTTTTGGGGTGAAATGGGGCAAAATTTGTGGTCAAATGAGCCAAAATTGGGGGTCACAGCACCATGAGCCCCCCCCAATCCATTTTGGGGTGAAATGGGGCAGAATTGGGGCTCCCCTGGGTCATTTCTGGGGTGAAATGGGGCAAAATTGGGGTGAAATGGGCTGGAATTGGGGGTCACAGCACCACGTGTGTCCCCCAATCCATTTTGGGGTCAAATGGGCCAGAATTGGGGCTCGTCCGGGTCATTTTTGGGGTGAAATCAGCTAAAATTGGGGGTCAAATGGGCTGGAATTGGGGGTGACGATGCTGTGCCCCCCCCAGTCCATTTTGGGGTGAAATGGGGCAGAATTGGGGGTGAAATGAGCCAAAATTGGGGGTCACAGCACCACGTGTGTCCCCCTATCCATTTTGGGGTGAAATGGGGCAGAATTTGGGCTCATCTGGGTCATTTTTGGGGTGAAATGGGGCAAA
>NW_010184745.1:446212-477412 GCF_000695765.1 Mesitornis unicolor | reverse complement strand
AGGACCCGGCACTTGGCCTTGTTGAAGCTAAGTCTTTTCTCAGAATGTTTGAAGTAGCTTATTTTACTTTTCTCTATAAACCTTGTTTCTTTAAATTTATAGGAATTAAATAGTCTCACACACTAGAGTGTCTTTTCCCAGTTTCTTTGGTTTGTCAGGAAGCATTTGTCTCAATTCTTCTGTTTCTTAGTGCAAAATCGATTTACTTTTAGGGGAAATCGACTGGGCCAGAGGTAAGCAAGTGGGAGAAAAGTTTAATTTGGTGAGCTTTGGTGAATATTGTATTGCTGTTTATGTCCTCAAGCAAACATCTTTCAACTTAATAAGTCTCATTCAAGCATATCAAGTGGGATGTGGTTCAGTTTCCTGTTTTGTTCTTTTAGAGAGACACACAGTTCAATGTGTCAAATTACATCTAAATTTAGGGCAACAATTCTTGAATAAAAATGTTTTTTTTCCTTTGGACTTTGAAATATTTCGTAGTTATCTTGCATTTGTCTGCTTTTCTTTTGCATATTGTATAATATATCGTGCTTTCATCCTGGATTGCTTGGCAATTTTCTAATATTAAATCACAGCACTGAGATGAAAATCTGTTCTTTAACTGAAAGATATTTCTGTCTGTGATACTTGTTTTCTGTTTTAATGCAGCCCATAGTTTAAGATGAAAGAATAGTTGCTTTTTACTATATTAAAAAAGACCTAATAATACTAGAGTTGGTGGTGAGTGGTGGTGTTATTAACTGGCAAATAGCATTTCAGCAAATACAGGAGAATCTGTGAATTGTGAAATGAAACACTTTAACAAAATGGCTGGATATATTATTTCCTCGGAGAGGGTGCAATAAAAGGGGGAGAGGGGGCAGGAAAGGTGTATATTAACTTAGGGAAAGTCATAATTCATAGAAATGTTACCATGCTTTATTGTGTATCACAATAAATGAATCAGATTTCTCTTTTCAGGTGCTTTTTTTCCCTGGCCATTTTGTCCTGTGTGTATCTAGAAATGGAAATCCTTCATCTAGGAAGGATGGATACACACAAAAGGGCTGTGTGACTACTCTGTATCAATAGCATTTCCATGGGCTTTGCTTGCAGGGGAATACTGAAAGCTTTTTTGGTGGTTTTTTTGAAGCTCCTGACTGTTTATCTGTGATAAGACTGTTCTGCTTTTCTTGCAGATCTGCAAAAGCCAGTTTGACTAGCTAGAGTATGGCTAGAAAAATTAGAGGATTGGTAAAAGTTCCTTGGTTTTTACGTAATCTTACACTTTTAAAAGGCAAAACCCCTCAATCTGTCTGTGAAGATGAAGGCGTAGAAAATTGGACTGAGTTGAAATTCCCCATTCAGTGGAAGATGGTGAAGCAACAGGAGAAAAACTGTGTTCTTTGCTGTTAGCTGAAAATTTTCATCAAAGTCGATGTTATTTAGCCAAAGTTGGTAAGAAAAACTCAGAATACCTGAATTTCTTTTGAAATTTCCTCTGAAAAGGTGTACAGGGGACTTCTCTGCACATATAGGTATTCCTAGTTATTTCTTAACTTTAAACATGTTTATTCTGGAACAGGATGGCTGCTTAGATTCTGCTTAACTCTATCTGTAAAGTGGAAACAGTAGAATAAAAACAAAAGCAAATGTTTTTTCTAGAACAAGTCTGTCACACAAAGAGCTATTCAGAAACTCCTGTTGAGTTTCAAGTGGGCTCCTGTGTCAAATCTGAGCAATAAAGAGCTTGACTACAGATGAAGGTTCATCAGTTTTCGCCAAGTAAATGAAGCCATTTGTATGTTTTATTACTTTAGGATTGAAATACCAAATTGTTTTATTTGGGAGGGGGCAGAAATTACAAGCTCAAAATTGAGAAATTCTAGGATATGAAATACACAATGGGTTTGGTTTTAGGATTTTTTTTTTCTTTTACTTATCTGAGCAATTGTTTGTTACAAATTGAGCAGCCTTTGTTGTAAATTATAACCACTTTTTATTTTGCCTTTCTCTATCTCTTCTCTCTCATTTCTAAGTTTTTCATGTAATACAGAAACAAACTCACATATTGGCTTATGTGTGTGTTGGAAATGACTGTAACTTTTGCTTTAAAGGTGTGTGCAGCAAGGATTCAGTACCCCAGGAAACAGAAAGAAATCAGACTGGCTGTTCTTGCTTTGGCTGTCACTCCTGCCCAATGTCATGGCCTCTGCTGGCACTGACACAGTCTGCGTCAGGGCTCATGTCGCTACTCCTGGGGTTGGAAAGAAGTGGAGTGCAGGGCCTGAGTCTCAACATGGAGGAAAATACTGAGGAAGTGGTGAAGGTCGGTGTAGTAGAAGACCTGTGCTCATTCGCCATACCTGGAAGATGAGTAGTGACAAGAAGGGGATTGAAACCTTTGAAAGTCACTGCCTGCCACATCCAGGTCTCTTGTGCCGGCAGAGAGAGAGAAAAGAAAGAGAATATGATGCTGTTTTTCAGGCTTGTACCATGGGTAAGGAATGATCTGGGGGAATTGCAGGGCAGAAGTAGATATTGTTAAGATGTCACCCTCATGTTTGCTGCACCTGCATTGAAAATCTCACCTGATGGATGTAAGAAAAATATTTAGGCTTCCTGTGCATCCCTGTAGTGGTGTTTGCCTTTAACAGACACAGATTGCCATTTACCACATGGCTTTCAGTGGGACTGTTGTTTTTATGGGGAATACTCCTAACTTCCAGCAGAGCTAACACGATTACTTTACTACTGAACCTTCATTTTTTGAAGAAGGGTTCTTTTCAGTTCAGGTTTTCAAAAATGCTTAGTAGGTAGGCTTTCATGGTCTAGTTTTGCATCTATGTAACCATCTTTACAAGTTAGGTAGTTCCTGAAAGGATAATACATAGCATTTAGTTCTATGGCTGAAGACGCTTGTCAGTGTGTTTTTTAAAGGAAAAACTTGGTGTTTCAGAAGGGAAGGAGTATGTAAGAGGCACGTTACTCAGGAAAACCAAACTTTCAGCTCAGGCAACCTTTGCTTCCCCACAGGGGACTTGTACACATTTGTGTCCTCCAGGCGACCGGTGAAGGAGACCTGTGCCTGAGGGGACTCCTCTGTCACCTGCCTTTTTGAACCCCTTTGTCCTGGGAGCCGCACAAAGGAGTTGTTGTTGCAAGAAGTGTACGATACTATCTGTTCCTTCCTTGCAAATCATATTTCTCACTGTCTTTACGCTGCTGTTCTCGCTGTGAAATAGCCAGAAGTCCCTTGTAGGGCACGGTGCTGGGTGACCATGTGCTCTCGCTGCTCCTGCGGCCTCCATGCAGCTGTGGGAGCTGCGTAGGCCGCCATGATGTGTGCTCCACAGAGATGCAGGTTGGCCTTCAAAAACTGCTCAGCTGGTGTCTTCACATTCATCTTGCAAATAGAGCTAGCCTGTAGGGAAATGCAGGGTGGTCTTCTTGCTAGTTTGCAAAGGGCCAAAGGCTTTTGGGAAGCGTTAATAGCATCATTCCTTGCAGAGCTTTCTGAAGGCTGAAGACCTTTTTGAAACCAGACTATCTTGTTTCAGGTGAGGAACTTACTGGTGCTGGTGGGCATCACCGTCTGCACAGAGACTTCTCTTGGATACAAACCAGTGACTGCTCTCATCCCCTGATAGTTTTAATTAGATCTACCTTTAACTATAATCTTCTTTTGGTGGGAGGGACAAAAGAGGGTATTTTATTAGGTTATGGCATGAAAGTACCATCTATCATGCTGCTCTGCTAAGATAGAATTATCAAATTTTTAATGTTGCTGTGTCTGGCCTGTCTTCTAAAACATGGTGTAGGTTTATAGACCCTGTTCTTAGTCACATGGAGACTCTTTCTAGGTGAAATGAGCATTCTTTGTAAACATAAGATAGATTTGAAGCAAGTCAGTTTATTAATTGTACATTTGTATTTGTGAGGTCACCCACAGGTTACAGTCTGGACTGGCAATGCCTTACCTTGCTTTTTTGGTTTTCGTGTGTAAGGTTTGGAGAAAAAACATGAACTGTAACTGGTTGTGAAAATAGTTTTTTCTTTGCACTCAGTTCTTGGTTTGAATCCATTTTCCTTCAGTGTATGCTTTCATGCAGTGGCACTGTTTCTAATTGCCACCTTTTTGAGGCTGGATGATGGGTCTCCAGGTTCTTCATTTGCCCTGCTCTCTTCTTCCAAGAAGCCTGCAATGGAGGAGGCTGGCATAGCTGTGAGCGTGCCAGTCCCGTGCGAGAAGCAGGTCTTCACGTGGGGATGCGTGGAGGTCTGGGAATGAACGTCCTCATTTCCCCCCCAGAACTTTAGCACCCAAACTTATGTCCTGATCTGATTTCTGAACAGTAGTAGGGTAGGTGCATAACATAGAAACAACACTGTCATGTTTTATTGTTGAATCCGCTTACTGAATCTTTCAAAAATATTTCTTGGATAATCTATGTTTCTTAAGGAACTAACTGCATTTTTAAAATTATTATAAATGTGTAATTTCTAGGTAGTATTGGGGAAATATTGTTAACATCATTACTTACGAGCTTCTGAGATCCAGTTTACGTTTCTTTAATTTAATTTGGATTTTCCTGACTTGGCTCATTAAAATCCCTGAGAGAGATTTACATCAAAATTAATTATATCAGTGCTTGAATTACTGAAGTAACTCGGGGAACTCAGTTTTGAATAGGTTGTAAGATGCTGTTTAGATAGTATGCTTGTGTTTCATAAAGTGAGATGTTATGAACGCTATAGATTGCCATCCAAGATGGCTTTCACAGGAGTAATGGCCTCTGACAATGACCATGGAAATTACTCTTGCACATCTACTTTATAATTGTGTTTTTATAAATTCAGTTACTGAGGATAGGAAATTGTAAAAAAAAAATAAAAAATTCTAAGTGCTGTAATAAAAACTTAATGGTCACATATAGGAGTCTGTGGAAAGGGTTAATTTTTATGAAAAGAAAAAAAAAAACTTAATGGGACAAAAAGTGATGTTTCACCTCACTATGAAAGAACTGTTCAGAAAAGCTAATTCACATTTACTTTTCCGCTAGACTTACATACTATAGTGTGTATGTCTCGGAACTAATACAGTTGTCAGGTGTTCAGGGTTTTGCTGAATTTGTGCTTTAGCAGTTTTGACTTTGATCTTGAGTGAGAATTTCTGATTTCCACAACTCTGCTGTTGATGTGGGAAAATAAACAATTTATGTGCTTTTAGAGCACCTTTCTTGTAAATTTTTCACTTAAAATCACCATAAAGCCATACATACGGGGTTTAGGATTCTTGTTCAATTCCTTCCCCCAGCCCCTGCTTGTTGTGGGAATGCGGACCTATAAAAATAGCAGTTGTAATGCATGTGATGAAGTACCTGGTTTGAAAGGCATGGTGCAATTACAATACCTAAACTTCTGGGTTTTATAGAAAGACTCCTAATCGTGTCATAGAAAGTAAACATGTAAACCTCATTTGCAAAGTACTTTGATGTATTTAAATGGTTTAGAAATCTTATTGAGTTTTTTTTTTTTTCAGAAAGGAGTATAAATACAACATATTATGATTTAACATAATGAAAACCAGAATCACTTAGAAAACAGAACATGACAGTGCTATGCTCCTGCTCTTTTATTTTTAGTCTAAAATGTTAAGTGCTGAAAAACTATTTATCGCTTTGCAGATCAGGAGAAAATACCTGATGATCCTCCCATTGTGTGGCTGCAAAACTTACATTCTCACAGGAGGAGGTGCCTCCCTACCTCCAAAGGTGTCTTGAAGCGCATAGAAACCCCTCAAAGTTCAGAGCAGCATTTTATTGTTTCGTTTCCAAAGACTTTTCAGAAAGGCCCAGAGACTCCCTTTGGAGAAGGAGCTGCCTGAATGTATTGCAAGCAACCCGTGTTGTGGAGGTAACCAGGCCTCTGACAGAAACCTGTGGGATTTATCTGCATGATGAGATAAGGAAGTTGGACAGGAATTTCCTTGAATTGTTACAGAACCAGAACCGACTGTATGAAGATGAGAATATTGTGGACTTGTAAGAAGTTCCTTCAAATGACTTGCACCTGGCTGGTGATGCCAGTCCTCCCTCTGCCAGAAGCTGTTATCCAGGATTCACTCAGAGTTTCTGTAACTCAGAAAGGGCAGCAATGTGTTTTTAAAAATTACTTTATTGGCATAAATAAATAGTCCTTAAAATTGAAAATAAATACAGTGAAGTCTTTAGAACAAAATAGGGCTCTTAACCTCACAAATAATTCTTCTCTATCACACATGCTAGATGTCCACACTCATCTGGAATACATTTTGAGGTTTTCATGGACCAACTTGATAGAAATTGTTGTAGAAAAAATAGAGAAAAACTTGTTAGGTTTGTAATTTGCTTTGGAATGCGCTGCTTGAAAAGAATAGATCTGATCAGGCCTGAACAAGTGGCATAAATAGCACTGAATCCAAGAGTCTGTATTTTTCAAAATATTCGTATAAAATATTTGTGTGATAAATGTATAATTAATTTTGGCTTAAGGAGTCTAAACACAAAGGTAATGTGTGTGGCTTAGGGTGTCCCTGAGCTGCAAGTCACTGTTGAGTATGGAGGTGGGAAATGTTTTTGCCTTGTTCTTTTGGTGTCTGCTGTTGAGGGTTGTTAGAGGCAGAAAACTGGGGTGGACAGATCCAGTACAGACAGATGCAGTACAGCTGAGTGTCTTGGTGGGTGTCAGGGTTTTTTGGGGGGTGGTGTGTGGTGATGGGGTTTTTGTTTCAGTTGGGTTTTTTGTTTGTTGGTTTTTTTTTTTTAATTAAACGCTTGTTTTTCAGGAAACATTCAAGAGTTGCTTTTCCATGTGGACCTAATGGTATCTTTAATGTACACAGAAGGTATCATTGGACTTACCTGCTCAAATATCAGAAAGGGCTGCTGCTGAATGCCATTCCGTAGTTAATTTGGTCTGATTCCATTTTTATGTGTGTGCTATCCACAGATGTGATTTCATCATCAAGCAGCATTGGTCCCTCTGGATGACTTTAGAAAGTGGGGATGCTCAGAGAAACAATTTGTAGACAACTGTAATTTCGGCAGCTGCTGACTGCAACATGAGCGATGGGGGCTGCCTGGCATCAGTCCCTGGGAACCCGTTACAGGGAGATGGGCCCCATACTGCACTGCATGCTCTCCACCTCTGAAATAATAAGTAGTACAGTTTTTAGTGCAATTCTTCTGCCACTGCTGTTGTGGCAGAGATGAGATCTCACTGATCCTCAGTTTCCACCTTTTTTTACCATCATTGGAGTGTGCAGGAAAAATATTTCCCTTTCCTTTTCTTCGCTGCTGCACTATGGTTTTATATTTTCCATTTATTATACAGAGTAGATTGGCTAATTTAGACAAGTTCAGTATATGAACATGTCAGCCATGGTGGTTTTTGTTATTGTTGGCTTTTTTTTTTCTAAACTGCAGCAGAAAAGAGATTTGAAAGGTGATTGCTTTTGTTTAATGCTTTAGTTTATCTGTCATGTCACAAAACTTACTCGCTGTGAATTTACTGTGTGCTGAAAGGACATTGCCTGGTTGATTTAGAATGTTTAATTTAAGATCTAAAATTTAAGGTAATATGATAAAGTTTTTTCTAAGGAAAAAAATAATTGGTCACTTATCAGTATTTTGATTTAAAAATCATATCCTGCATCTTCTTAATGGAATAGTTAAGATATTTCAATACATAAATAAAAATCCCAACAACCTAAACTCAATTCAACAAGTGAAAGAGGATAACCTAATTTTCCCCCCAAAGTGTAGAAAAGTGGGGAAATATTTTTATTTCCCTTTTCCATTTCTAGCTTGTGTTCTAAACATCAGACTAATGACTTCTTGCCCTGTTCAGAGTATTTCGAGTTCTGACAGTAATCACTGTTTTATTTGGCTGTCAGGCGTCCTGCAGAGTGGGCAGATAATATGGTCGTGCTCTGTCCAGTGGGAAGAGGATACATGTCCTGTCTAAAATGAAATGAGGAAAATGAGCGCTGGTTTAGTTGATTTTAGGAAAAACAAAAGCAGTACATTTCTTTGCAGTGGTACATTGCAAGTTGTTGGTTGGATGGGCACTTCTGTTCCCTGTGGATTATATAAACCAAACCAAACACAACCGTTTATTTTTGCAGACACAGACATCCACTCTTTCTTGAGATGCCATCACTGGAAATGCTTTCTTGTTTCCTGTAGACAGAGGTCTGAACCTTTCTCCATCCATGTTATAGGAGATTTAAACTCTAATGAAAAGTCTGCAGTGAAGTACAGCCTTTAACAGGGAAATACACTTTTTGGGACTTCTGGTGTAGAAAAACTGGCTGATTCAAGCCCAACATGGCATGTAAGAAGTGGCAACTGCGTGGGCACCCTAAGTGTGTTTAGTGTGCTGCAAACTCTGAGAAGCCTGACGTAGGAATGAGGAGTAATTCATCCTTGGGCTCCAGGAGTATCAGGCATACGTGCGCAGGCGTGCAGAGACTTCAGCAGTTCTGTTTTGAGGGATGTGGCTACATCTCCTTCGTGGGCACAGCACCACAGCAGTGGGGCAGACGTGTCCTTCTCACCCAGCACTCACTGGATTTGGCACCTGGGGAATGCAGTCTGTTTGTTTACTCTAAGTTTTGATTTTCATTTTCTCATTGTCTAGTTGCAGAATGTCAGAATATATTCCTGATTTCTTGCCTGATGCCAATGGCAAGGGGAAAGGAATTGCTGCCCATATACATTGCTTTGCTTCTTGTCACTCTCAGGTGCCTGAATCCATTCTCCACCTCAGTCACCTATTTAGTTTAATACTTTTGCCTGTAAGTCTTTAATGGCAAATAGCCTGTGCATGGGATTTCCAGGTGCTTAGAAAGGTTCATATCTCACAAGTACAAAGTAGATGGATCATTAATAATGGACAGACAGATCCGGAATCCTAAATCTGGACAGCAACCTGCTTTTGCAGTCCCTTATGTCTCCCAAAGGCCTGTAGTAGCAGCTCTGCCCTAGTTCAGAAATGAAACTCTTTCCTGGTTGATTGTCAGAGCGTGACGGGGGTACCGAGTGGGGTTGTTCACTGCGGAAGGTAGTTATACTTGGTTGCTTTACTAGGTTGTGTCTGAAAAACACAACCTGCAGACCAAAACTGGGCGGTCTTCCTTGTAAATTCCCGGGAGCGGCAGTTTCAGCCAGGAGTAGCACAGGGTTTAATGGCTAAAAATCAAAGCATCAATTTATTCTTTGCTTGAGGACAATTTCAGGGAAACTGGGGCAGGCAGCCCATTATTATTTTCAGTTTTTGTCTAGACTGCATATGATTCCTGAGGGTTGGTGTCTCTGTGGGTCACACTGGGATCTGCAGGCGGTCACTGATTATGGTTACAGATGTCATGTGGGTGGTTTTGGTGATTGTGAGTACTTTTAACAGGAATTTGTCATAACTTGCTTTCAGTGTTTTAATTAAAATGATGCTGTAGCTTTCCCCATAGTCTTCTGCGTGACACCAATAAACACTTGACTGATTGCCTGTGTGACTAATGCAGCTGGACAGTTGTCAAGATAATCTCGGCTCTTTTCATGTATGCAAGAGTAAAGACGGCCGACCATCCAAATTTTTGACTGTAGCCTATTCATTTTTTACTGGAGCACAGTCAACTCTTGTTAGAGTGCTGAATGAAAGATGTGAAAATGACCTGTCGTGTCATTTTGATGCAGTTTGAACTACTGCTTCAAAATAAAAATTGGATCATAGAATGCATGGTGTTATGAGTACACGGTGTACTTGGTATCCTTTGTTTCTTGCTCTCAGATTAACTTTAAAATATTAGCTTTAGTCTGGAAAGAAACTGGTGGACACTGTATTAATAGCCATGTCAGTCTCATAAATTACATTTTTGTAGTCTTTTAGTTCCTTGATTTAGGCCATGTGGTTAAGATGACGAACAGCACGTAATGTTGCTGTAGCTGTTCCTCTTTGAACATATGTTCTGTAGATTTAATGATTCTTATATGTTGTAAATGATATTTGGTGGCAGTTCTTATATTTGTTAACATCTGATAGTTTAATAATTGGACTATTCCACAGCTGAATTGAATAATTCCACAGCTCTTCAGTGGAAGTTTACAGTGCTCTCCATTTCTCAAATACCTCTGCAGCTGAGTAACACAGATGGGCATTTATGTTGCCGAATTTTAGGCATCTGATTTGTGCTAAAGTTAAGCAGCTATGCTCCTGTCTGTACAGTTGGTGAAAGCCAGCTACAGCCTCCGGAGAACGTAGGGCATGCTGAATTCCCTGCCTGCGTGCAGAGACCGGCTTCTCAAAGCAAGAATCTAAGATTGATGTCTGACATGAAGCAGTGTTTCTCCAGGCAAAAATATTACTGAAAGCTGAAGTTCAGTCAATTTTTTTGTGGTTTAAACTCCAGGTCAATTTGCAAAGTGAAGTCTGCTGCATGACAGGATCTCAGCAGAACGAGCCGAGAGTGTAGAAGGCTCTGTTTGGAGCACAGGTTGTAGGAAGTACGTCTGGCTGCTGAGTAGGTGCCAAGCAAGTTGGTACTTGGTGCTGGCTAGCTGTGCTGCTAACTGTCTTGCAAAATCCCAGACTTTGGGGTATCGGAAAAACATCTTCCAGAATGTATGTGAAGTGCTACTACTTTCAGTTTAGCTGGCATTGATAGCTGGGTTCTGGCAGGAGTGATTGATTCGGCTCAGTGAAGCAGTGTAGCCTGAATATAGTCACAATTTGAATCTTTTAAAGCATATGAAACCTTTTAGTTTGTAACCATCAGTAGTCGGTGCCTATTGCAAGTAAATGACTTAACCCAGAAAGTGACATTTTATGCATAGTCTCTGTTTCCTTATTTGATCAATCAGAGCTGTACAAAGAGGTGCAGGAGCTTACAGAGGACCTCCATTTACCAGCCCTAGCCTTTGGTCATATGTCCTAGGTAGCCTCCCTCCCTCTCTGCTCCTGCAGTGCCTGTGCTGGTGTTGGCCATCTCTCCTTTCTTTGGTTTTGAAGGACACATGTGCTGCTGGAATGGGCAAATACATGGCTGCACAGTGGAAATGTGTGAGTCTCTTGCCATCCCCCTGGACAGCCAGGAGGCTCCTGTCTGGCTAAAAAATCTAAGCCAACAGCTGTGGCCAACAAGTGTACGTACTCTCTCAGACCAGTTACCTGGTATTACGTGGTATATAGGCTCTGTGCTCCCCACTGTCTCCATACTGCAGGAGGGCTGCCCCATGCTCAGCTCCAGTGGTCATGGTGGAGGGATTTTTAACCAATCAGTTCCCATGTTTTGGGGAGCAGAGCAGATGGATGATACATTGATCTGAAGTCTTTCATAGCAGATTTGATCATGGGTCTTAAATTATTTTATTACCAAAGGAGGCAGGAAAAGAGAGATGATCAAGTGTCCAAAGTCAGTCATTTCAGGATTAGAGGAGGGAGGAGGCAGAAGCCTCCCTTCTGGATCCACCACCAAGTGTCTTTTGCCAACACTGGAACTCGTAGCTGTTTCCTTGTCTGACTGCGCTCTGCAGGTGAACCTTGCAAGAGGAATTTAGGCAACTGTAGTCTCTACCGGCTCCATTGAGCTGTTTCTACCTGACATACTTGTATGGATAGATACACTGGGTTTTTTATGAACCAATTAAAACCCAAAAACCTTTCTTAGTTTGATGCTGTAAAGTAAAATATTCAGGTTAAATGTGTGCTTCTGATGATAATTAATTACAGCTTAAGTGCTTTAGTTGGTTGATTTATTTATTCTTTTCTTTTGTCAGCTCAGCTTTTTGAATTGTAAAATATATGGGAATTTATAACAAGATGTTTTACTTCTGCTTTATTTATTTCAAGATTTTATTAACAAAAATTCAGCACTCAAGGCAAGTCTGCTTAAATTATTTTTAATCGATTATAATAGTTCTGTAGGCACTGTTTTTTGGATTTTTTTTTTATTCTTCTGTATTACTGGATTTCTAGCATCAAAGAGAACACAATGAAAAGAAAGTGTGCTGTTAAATATGCTTAATTATTTTCTCTCTCTCAATATTGTTTTATTTCACAGAATTTAGAAAGTGTTCTAAAATAGTGCTGGAATTGTCTGACCTCGAAAGTTCAAATTCAGGGCTTTCTCCTAAGAAATGTTTGCTGGAAAGTGAATGGAAAAGTACTTTGTTTGTAAATGGAATTGATAAAGATCAGCAAAGTGTAAATTAGATTCTAATGCACTTCCAATGCAGTATTTAGAGCAGCCTATATTGAACTGTTTATTGCTTTTGTACACAGGCATCAAAAGTTATTTTTGCTTTGTTTTGGAGGGCCTTGGTGACTATTGAAGCTGTTCTGTGCTTTCCAAAGATGAGCACACTTTGCATTTCTGTGCAATCAGCTGAGGGGGAGCAACTTCCTCCATGTACAAACCACATGTGTCCTCTGTGTCTGGGCATGTACCATGGTTCCAGGACATATTTTGGGAAGCATTGAGCCTGTGTTGCGTCGAGGTACGTTGTGCCAGGATGTGCCCTATGTTCTTGCTCAGAAGAGCAATGCAGAACACCAAACTGAGTTCTTAAAAACACTTGTTCTCTTGAGCGTCTGGTGCCTCAGCTTTGCAGTGCGTCACACCAGGGCTACAGTTTCTTCTCCAAGTTATGAGCAGCTTCACCTGCTGCTCCCCGACCGTAAGCATTTGGAGACCCAAGGAGGTCCCTTTACTGAGGCTTGAGTTTTAGGGATGCGAGTGGAGTGGGACCAGCACCTAAATATAGCCCCAAGTGGAGCTGAAGTTTGCTTGTGGGAGGGACTCTTGGAAAAGCAAAGCGATGGTGCTCATTTGTTTTCTCAGAGGATACTTCACATACAACACCTTGATGGGATCCGCCTGGCCATCTTCAGTGTACAATTTGCTAAGTTAGAACTGAAGTAATATAGCTGATAACAGACCCCAAATAGGCGCATAAACTAAACTTCCTTCTTGCAAGACAACAGATGAAGAGTGAACAGAAACGTATATAAAGATTACGGCTTTCTGGCAGTGGCGAGGGAGGGAGGGGGGCAGTGACCACAGTAGCTTTTTAGGGGGCAGGATTAAGTGGCCTCAGAAGAAACAACTGTCATGCCTGCTCCTCAGCACAAGTCATTCCCCAGATTTCAGCTACAAATTAATGACTGGTAAATCCCACCGTGAAGGGGAAGGCCTGCTTTGTGTGTGCAGACTCGGAGATATGTCACTGTTATCTTCTCTCTGCTGGTAGCATGTGTGAACATGAGTTTAAATGCCTGAACTCCAGCACTGCAGCTGCTGCACAGCCCTGATCTGGTCCTGCAGCCCTCCACTCCTGTGTCCTTTGGCCGTGAGCCTTCCCCTCGCCTTGGCATCGCTGCCCACGCTGCTGCCTCCTGCTCCCACCCTGAAGCCCCCCAGTACCTTTCAATACCATCACTATATAAGCTTCCAGAGGAAAAAATTCATTACCTGTCCACTGCCTGGTGCGTGGTTCCAGTCTGACTGGTGCCATGATATATTTGTGTCTTATATGAATGCTTACACCTTCCCTTATTAAATGCACGGGTGTGCTTACTTTCCACTCATCTCTGAGCAGTGTTGAGAATGCAGTCTTTGAACAGGCATCTGAGATCATGAAATATCTGTATTGATCAATGCTAAGCTGTCAGTGCCACATTAGAAGTGACGTGTGTGATAAATCATGTTCTGGTACAGTGTAACTTCTCTTTGTCCTCTAGGTTTTGGGTTGGGTTTCTTTTTTGTCTTTTCCACCTCTCTCTCCATTATGTGTGAATGTGAAGGGATGGCTGTGACAGCCCAGACAACGTTTGCCTTTCTGACAAAGTTACTTATCCATTCTGGGGACCAAAACCATCCTCAAAACCACTCAGTGCCACACTCCTCCACCTTCCCCCCCTCAGAAGTACCTGCACCAAAGCATCCAAAGTAGGGTGGTTAGTGGAAGTAAGAAGTGAATCTGTCTTTGGAATGCAGTGGAATAGTGCTCTGATCCGTTATGATTTCATCTCAAGTTCTAGTAGCATTTCTACTTTCATGTCCTTAATATTAGATATATATTTGTGGAGAAGTTGGGCATTTTAAGCTTTTTCCCATTCTCTGCATGTGGAATTTGTGTGTTTGTAATTGAGGTCAGGTTTGAAAGACTGCTGTGTGGTTGGCAGCGAGTGCGGGTGGGCTGGGCTGGGGGGAAATGCAGCCCTTCTTCTCTTTGCCTCTGGCGGACTGAAGGAGCATTTGCTCTGGTGCATGGCAGGAGCTGCAGCTTTTCCTGTATGATTTCTCAGGGAACTTGGTAAAATTCCAATTTGGACTGAGTTTTGACACCCGTAGCCACATGGTGCCGTTAGCTGGGGCAAATGCCTGTGTGTGTCCTGGTACGAGCACAGCAGTGGCACAGATTTACATTTCTTGTTTGCAATTTTAGGCAGTAGCACAAGTCCAACTTTGAGGACTAATCTCCTTTTCCTCTGCATTAGTTATTCTGGAATTACGTATAAAATTGAACTATTACATGTTTGAAACTTGGGGATTTATAATTTGGAGTGTTAAGAGACTTAGCATAGGATTTGAACCTCAAATACTCTGAACTAGCAGCATTTGAAATTTTGATTTAGATCAGCTTAAGGACAAAATGCTTTATCAGTGATCTGTAAATTGCATTAACTACAACTTAAAATGCTGAAAAACTTCCTTTTTAGCCACTTGCCACTTCTGATAAGGAATTTCCTGATACGAAATTGCCTAGTCCTCTGTCAGCATTGTACAGTAGCAGGCCAATGCTTTCCAATGTGTGTGCCCAAAGCTGGGCGTAAGCAAAGTGTATTTCAGTGCCCACTGGAGGCTTCTGTTTTCAGAGGAGATGTTACAGGCATTCTGTGTGTCTGAAACTTGGGTTGCTTTTAATGAGCTTTATCTTTACACAGGAAAGTCAACAGAATTTGACATTGTAGACAATAAGAAGAATGTGTGATGAAATAAGAGTTAATTTCCTCAAATTAGTTTAGTGTTTTGTTATATATAAACATATAAAGCTGGCTATGTGGAGCTAGTTAGCACCACTGTTTTCCAGAGAAAGATGTGTTATATTTTACCAGTGCATGCGGTGCCCCAGCATGTTCAAAAAGGTGAATTTCAAACTATTAGAGCTGTCAGTGATGGATGGAAGAGGAAAAAAAGGAGAAAAACCACCTATCTTCTGCTGTCTACCCTCCTCACTGCCCGCGCAGTCTGTAACCCCAGAGCGGAGCTGGGGGGCTGTCAGCCAGCAGCAGCTCAGCAGCGGTGTTGCCCCTGCTCCACTGCCCGGTGCAGCCATGGATGAGGAGGAGGATGGTCCACACGAGGCCGATTTGTAAACGGGTGGTGCTGTGGTTTCAAGATGAGGAGGGGTCCCCTCCTTTCTTTCTGCTGCTGGCAGCTGACTGTTTTGCCTTTATTCTTGCTCATCTGCTCCATCAGACGTGTTCATGGCCTGCACGTTGCCTCTCCCGCTCCGTTGCTGCATGCTTTGCATTTTTACGTTGTATCCCATTTTGCTCTGTGTTCTCCCCAGGACGTTTGAGCTTCCCATCTCAGAAATTCCTGCCAAGTTGTGATCCCAGCATCTGTTCCTGACGTTATCCAGATGCTCTAATTTTGGGGCCTTTAAAGACATGACTTTTCCGATCCTGTGTTTCTCTGAAACTCGAGTAACCTGAAGTGCAGATACGATTGTGAAAGTGTTAATCTAATAGTTAAACAATAGTAAGCTCATTCTGGAAATGACACTTTTGACCACAAGAGTTTTTGTAATAGCTGGTATGTGCCGAATGTAAATTAATTCACTCTGCCTGGGATACAGTTACTTTTGTGTAGCCGTGGCTAGATGGAGCTGTCAGAATGCGTAAGGCGTTTGATTTATGTGCAAAGGCTACACGAGTTAGACTTCCCTGGTATGCGCTATTCATTTTAGCTACTTACAGGGTTCAGCGTTGATGCCCTTTTACTGTTTTAGCATAGATGATATAATGTTTGGTAATTATTTTGGAAAGTAGAGAAATCATTTGGGATACAATAATTAAGCACAGAGACTGTGAAATAAGGTTTGCTTTCAGTGAGGGGCAAGATTCTCTGAAAGCAAGGACGTTTGAAAAAGTAATGAATGCATAAAAGTTTCCAATTAAATGTGTAATTTTTTGTATTTATGTGGGCAGAGTTGTTTTAATAAGTCAATGGTCTCCAGTGAGGCAGGTAATTTAAAGGTGGTCTTGCACATCAGAAAAGGTGACCCCTAATGAAAAGCTTAAAAACTATTCTCTTTAGAAGCTACGCGCTCTCTGATTTTTTGTCTGTCTTTGCCTTTTAATATTAATTACTAGGATGTTTTAATTAAAAGCAGATCTTGGAGGTATTATCTGCTTCCTCTGTTTAGTCCTTTTAAATGTTAATCACTTTTGACAGCATAATTTACCCAGCTACCTGTGCTAGACTCATGCAATGCATTTGCTTTGCGTGGCACCAAACTACAAACTGCACCCCAAAAACGTTCTCCAAAAGTTCATACGATTGCAAAGATTAAATCTGGCTGTCAAATACCAGTAAAGAAGAACTAAGTCTTGATTTAGTGAGACAGTGAGTCAGAAAAGCTATTTCAAGGTTGCTGGGGCTTTCCAAGAAATGGTTTTTACACTGGAGGTAAGCAGACCGAATTTACTTCTGTTTCTGCTAGGAGACATTTGGAGAGAAAGGGAAGGTAAGAGGGGAGATTGGAGCCTATGGAGAGTTTCCATCAAGCAGGACTGTGAAGTGTGCATAGAAGAACACTTGAGAGAAAAAATATCTTAGCACCCCTCCCCAACTTTAAAAAAACCTGAATGACATTAACTCCCCCCGTTGCCCTAATAGTCTCCATGGTATTAACATTATCCCCTCTCACCTTCCCACCCTCTGCCTCCAGCTGTTTTCCCCTTCCCTCTACAGCTGGTGGTGCTCGTCCTTTGCCAGAGCACGCTTCTTCCTCAAGCCTCCTTCAGCTGTAGCTGTGGTTATGTTTTACTTAAAATGTTTAAAAGCAAAATAGTATTTTTCTTTTAATAGCCACAAATCACCAGAGAATCACCGAATCTTACTCAGATGGACATAAACTTAATAAAATATGTAACTATACCATAAGCACAGAAGCAGAGTGAGTGCTCCTTTGATTTGCTTTGGTTGTATTTTTCTGTGTAATTTGCCAAGAAGTGAAATTCAGCAATAAGGTCCTCCCAGACACATGCTGATTTTCAGGGACTTAGCTACCATGTCTCTCCCAGCTATCCAAACAGAAAAGCAACTTTTCTTTGCGCTGGGCCCTCAAATACTTCCATTTTTTTTTCCCATATTTTTCAGGGTGTTTGAAAGGAAATGTTGGGTTCGGGAGGATTTTATACCTAGTAGTAAAAATTAAAGGGAGCTATAAATAAATCACTACTCAGGATAATGTATTTGTTTGTAGGTTTAAAATAAACCATCTTTTGCTGCACAAGTGAAACAGTTTGTTTTGTATGATGTTTCTGAATGGAGCCTTTGGTAATCAGATTCCACACACGCTTTAACCTTGTGCAAAATTTAATGAAAAGTAGAGTTACTTCTGAATATACTGTTTTGCCAGCTCAACAAAAGATGTTAAGTTCTGCATATTTTTGCATAATAAAGATGAGTGTTGACAGTGTAACGATCCATTTGGCACAGATAAAATCATGAATGATTTTAATAACCTTACAGCAATATTTGAATTCACTATGAAATATAATATAGACACTTTGGAGACAGGCCTGCTGCCCTGGTATGGACTGCCAGCTATTTATAACCTTAATTTTTCTATGAGAGAAAAGAGGAGAAACAAAGAGGCTGGGTCTGCCCAGAGGAGATGGGGAGGAGTTAGGGCACTTAGAGGATGGAAGGGATCTGTTTGGAAGTTTTCATGCAGTCCTTATCCACAGGTTGAAGCTCGTGGGTTTTGGCAATGCTTGTATCTCTTTCCCCAGGCTGGGAGATGTTTGTATTGCATGTTGGGAAATACATACGTGGACATGGGGTGAGTCAAGGTAAAATGTAAAAATGATAGTGTGTTCCCAAGCTTGAAATGCTTGTGAATACAGATGTAATTCCTCTTTCGAGTGTTTGGTTTTTTTTAAAAAAAAAATGTTTTTTGGATTCATTTAGGTGATGTAGGTGCATTGGTCCCAGTTTCTACAGTGAGTTAGGGAATGAATTTTCAAGATGAGTTCTGAAAATAAGGCTGGAGTCTCTGAAGCTTTCACTCTAAATGATTTAGGAGTATAATTCCATCAAAAGTCCCTGTTTATGTTCCTGTCTCTTTGGTTATAATGCTTGAGTGCTGCATCCCTGTGTGAAGAAAGAGTGCTGTGAGGTGGTGGAGGCTTCTGCACCAAGTAGTCAAGAATCACAAAGTGATGCAAACTATCATGAGAGTAGTATCAGAGATCTCCTTTGCTATTCATGCCTGCATTTCACAGAAACAAAAGCCTTTGACTTCCAGTGAATGTGTTTTGAAGATGGATGTGGTGATACAGTTTCTTTCTGAGGTCTTCCCCCCTTACTCTTCACTTCCTGCTGCTTTTTTTCCTGTTTGTGTTTGTTTTCATAAGCATTTCGAGGTCAGGTTTGAAAAGTCACCGGGCTGCTTTTAAAAAGCAGAGTTTCAAAAATGTCTTGGCATCTGATTTCTAATGATTTTATGGGGAGAGCGAGATGCCTTTCTGCAACCTTATCTGCCAAATTATTGTTGAAAATGTGGCTCCAGATCATGTTGAAAATGATTCTGGCGTTGGGAGCCTAGGTTTCAGTGAAAGTCCCTGGGGCTCAGTTACTGCGTTGTTTAACTTGGTGTTTTGTGGGAAATAAACACAGGCCTTATCTCCCCCTGGCAGATTGTGGTGTGGGGTAGATGGGTATCCATCTGGATGGGGATGCGCCAGGCTATTTTTCCTTCATACTGAGATCCCTATAATCCTCTTGGTTGTAGAAAACCTTAAAGGTCTTTAGGAAGAACTGTAGTGTGGCAGGTTTGGGACCCGCTTTCTTTCTGGACTATCAAGTGTTATCTAATGGGTGTCTTTTGCTTAAAGCAAGAGCTTCTTATCTGGCATAGGTTCACATAATAATTCTGGGCAGCCAAGTTCCCAGTGCTTGGGTGTTGCCACAGGAGGGGACCACCTCTACAGATCTCCCGTTAGGTCTCACTTGCCATCAGCCCGGCTCTGCTGTGGCACACTTGCTACCTTTTATTCTTCATTTTGTAGGGATAGTCCTAATGGACTGTAAGTTAAGTTGCATTGTTCTCACTATTGTTACATTTTAAAATAATAGAAGATGTTAGTCACGAGGGAACAATCAGTCGTTTGCATTTAAGATTTTTTGGAGCCTTATTTAAAGAAGGGGAGGCATGAATTATTGGCTAATGTGCTGATTATTTTTGTCATTATGCACAAAATGAAGAATATTGTTATTGTTGTTTTAAAATGCCAGAGCTAAATGTCTTCTCTTTGACGTTTTTTAATACTAGATAATGAAGTTAGTTAAAAAAAAAAAAAAAGCCTATCTTGTTTTTTAAGACCTCTGAAAAGTTTATTTGGGGGAAAAATAGTGTTATACAAAAGGCAAAAGGTACACAGAGTTTTACCTTTTAAACAGACCTTGATGTTGATTTAAAATAAGCCTAATTTAATAGGTATTGTATTGCACACCGAAGATAATTTAGGCTAATGTCAAGGACAAGTGTTATCTATTCCTTTGTTGTAGTGAGGTATTGAAATAATGAGTGGAACAGAAGGGAATCAGAAAATGTTTGAAGTTTTTCATCTGTGTCTCTAGATGGGTATTTTTAATCACATTCTCCTGGCTTTTGCATGCAAATTACACTCGGCAGCACACACTATATACAATGAAGAGCTGTATTTTACAAAATCTATTTTCTTGAAGTTTAATAAGCTTGCAAAGATTGGCCTGTGCTTTAACTAACTAGGTACCTTTCTGTACCTCAGCTGAAATTAAACTCTTAGATTTTAACTGCTGCTGGTTTGATCCTGTAGCAGAGGCATAGAAAGCCTGGTCTTTTTGGAGGTTTCTGAAACCATTTTTTTCTTGGTACTCAAGGGCTGCAGCTCCCCATGACAGATGAGACTACTGTTAAGATTTAACACGTCTTTATTTCAGCAGTATATCTTGCTGTGTGACACCAGCCCCTCTAATAACCCCAGTGTCTGGATTACTTACTGCGTAGCGTCACTGCTTAACTGCTGACCTCTGTGGCAGAAATAAAATGCCCAACTCCTGTATGGTCCGTGCTGTTGACTTGGAAATCTGCTGACCTGCAGAGTCATCCCACACCCACAAGCTGAGCTGCATGGAGAGCAATCAGGGTATCTCTCTGAGCCTTGTCCTTTGACAAAAAGAAGCAGACGTTTATAGTGCACTCTAAAAATGTAAAATTGGTTTCAAAGTAATTTTAACAACGTTGCCCTTAGTGTGGTTTTGCTGAGGGATCAGAAATGGAGGAGATGAAATTGGCTTATTCACATGCTCAGATGTGGCCCCTCATAGCACTCTCTCTTCTGATACCATGCTTTCTTTGTGCACCTCTTTAAAGCCAGGATATAGATATATTTTTCCCCTATTTCTTTTCAAAATGAGCTAAGGAGATACCATGGTAAATCATATATTGTGGTAATTTTACAGAGTATGTCTTAGCCTTGACCAAGAGTGCTGTTTTTACAAAGGGATTTTGGAAGAAATATTTTCCGTATAAATTGAAGATTTAAGGAAATAGCAGGGTAGCATTATACTATATATGCTTTTAAAGGAAGAGTTGGTGAAGAAACAACCCGTTACAAAAATCCCATGATAAAGACCCTATGATTGAAAAACTTTCTAATGTAGGACAGAGATATTTTCCCCAGCAGTTCTCATAGCCCAAATGACCATGAAATTAAGCATTTTGGTACCTGTTGTGTGGAGGGACAGTAGCAACTCTTGCACTCTTATTTTCACAGTAATTTTGTGTTTAGCTTCAAGATCTGGAATCTCTTACTCCATAATCTTCATCAAACCAGTTTTGCAGTGAGATATGTCTGCAGCATTTCTGCTTTTTGGATTTTGCACGGCTACCCCCATCCTCCTAGAGATCAGAGTGCAGCGATGGCACTGCCCATGCTTTTGCCAGGGCTTGGCTTAGCAGCTGTGGGTGCCAGTGCTGAGTAGTGCATCCCGTTGTTATCTCCATTGGGAAGGCTGGGACCAGTAGCTAATTCATGCCCTGTGGAGCCTTCCTTAGCATGGTGAGAGTTAACAGCAGAAATGCGGCATTCAGGAGCATGAGTTAACATAATGCACTGGAGCTTCTATTTGTCCTGGCCCAGGTGAGTATGCCCTACTGAAAAGAAACTGGCATCTATGTCCCCATGCCTGGCAGCTTCATGAAATGTAAACGGCTTCTACTTTTCTTTCTGCCAGCCGTGCCTTCTGGCCGTGAAGGACAGGGCTGCTGGGTTGTCTGTTTGTAGGAGATGACAAATGTAGGTGTTTTCCTTAGTCACAGAATTTAGCTGGTGATGAAGTCCAAGATCCAGCTCTGATGTTGGACCTGCTGTGCCCATGCAGTGGTTTTGGCTGGGTGAGCAGGGTGGAAGGACTTGGCAGGACGATCAGTTCATGTGTGCTCTGTGCATACCTGTGTCTGTCAGGCCGCACACGTGGGCCGGTGGCTCGAGTCTCGCTCGGTACGTTATGCAGAAGTGGTGCATCTGGTATTATCAAGGTCTGAGGCCACGGAAGAGCAAATCCAGCCAACCTGACAAGCAGCTCAGTGGCAGCTACCTCTAATAGCCCTCATAGTACTTCTACGACTGCTCAGTTATTGTCTTACTTCTTGGTCTAAACCTCAGCCTGACTTGACCCATGGAGGTCAAGTAGAGAGCAATTCAGACACAATATACGCAAATTACTTTCCAGGGTACCATAGTCATGCTAGCTTGTAGTCTGTTGCTCAGCAATAGAGGGAAGCAGGGAGAAAAAGTCTTTTAAATATATGTAATATTAAACTAATGTTTTCAATATTTCAAACTTCTAAATATGTTTAAAATATATTTTAATAGTCTGGAAACTTACAGGATAGTACCTAAAACTGCGTTTAATTCCTACTGGGAGAAGATTAGATTGCAATTTACTATTGGTTCTAGAATTTCTCAGATCAAAGTGCTGTAGGAAATGAATATTCAAAAGCAATGTTTTAATAAGAAGCCTGTATATTTACTTCAGAATAATTTCTTAGATTTAAAGAATCATGAAAGCAGAAGATTTTTAAACTATCTGTAAAATTAAAGTGTCCTTTGAATCAATAGATGAGTTCTGATCTTGCAGATATGATTTAACTTGGTGTGTCATGTTGAGCTTCAAAAGTCAAGGGCGTTTACTTAGTCAGCAGATAGGAGAATGACTTTCTACGAGACCTGTGATGTATTTTTCAGCAGTGGTTATTTTACATCATGGGGATTTAAGGGGGCAGATGATGTTCGGCAAAGGCAAACGCTGAGTTCTGCGTATGGGCTGAAATAACCCCATGCAGTTGTATGGGCTGGGGCCCACTGCCTGGGTAGAGCCAGACCTGGTGGACAACGCAGGGAACTTGAGTCAGCAGCGTGCCCTCGTGATGGAGACGGCCACCTCCATCCTGGGCTGTATTAGCAGGCCTGTAGCCAGCAGGCTGAGAGAGGCGACTGTTTCTCTCTCCTGGAGTATTCTGGCCTCATCAATACAAGCAAGATGTTACCATGCTGGCCCAGCCAGCGGCCACCAGTGTGAGTTAGGGGGCTGGAGATGATCACGAGGAAAGGGAGGCCTTCAGGGGTGTTGTATGGTGGTGCGGTTTCCTGAGGCACAGCGTTCTTGATACAGCTGTTCTCTATCAGGTACAGCAAAAATCTAAGAGTGGTCAAACACTGGCAGAGATTGCCTAGAGGGGTTGTGGAGTCTCCATCCTTGGGGTTATTTGTAACACAACCACATGTGGGGGAGCAACCTCCTCTCGCTGACCCTGGCTTGAACAGGGGCTTGGAGTGGATGATCTCCAGAGGTCTCTTTCAGTTCAGGTTATTCTATGATTCTATGTGATTTTACAGTTCTGTATAATCCTCAGAAGATCTAATAAAAAAGTGTTGTTTTGATAGTAGAATGTGACACTTAAAATGTCCTTATTTTTCCAAAACCACTAATGCGGTTACTACAAGAATATCAGTAATTTGGCTACCTTCTAGCTACATTATATTGAAAAGTTGTCATGAAAAGCTAGATCAGGCTTCATGACTGAAGCAGATTAATTAGGACAGGTAAAAATTTTACTGCAATTGTAAAGATTTATTTGTTTTACAGTTTATCTAAAGTTGAAACTGTGCTTGCCTTTTTTTCCCTAAAATTTTGGGTAATCTGTAAGTCTGTTGAGGGGATGCTCAGGTTGCACATACAGCACAGAATGCCTCTTAGCTGCTGCTGTTTTTGCTAATTGATCCTTTTGTAATATCTGTGGGCAGTAGTGCATTATTTGTGAAAATGTCCATTTTTTTCCCCTGTATTTCCTCTTACCAGTTCATTGAAAGAGTAGTTATATTTAAATGGGTTTTTAATGAGCCATGTAGAAAAGTGAAGCTCAAGGAATAATAAGTATTTGGGTCTGCCATGGGGCTATTAAAGTCACTTCAGTCATCAGTAAGCCTAGAAATTGATTTAGTATTTAGTTTCTTTCATAACTAAATAATAATTGGCTACTCCCTTGCTAATTGTTTTCTCAAATTTATGTTTTTTTTTTCCTCTTGTACTAGTCTGTTAATTCACAAGCAACTTGTATTTCAGGATGTTTTGGAGTCTGAGGTACCATTAGCTGAGACTTGATTTACTGCCGGGCCTTATTAAACAAGTACTCTAGTTCTGCATTGCAACACAGACTGAGTAATACGCAGCCTGCCTTGGGTACACATAGTTTTTGCCAACCCTGAAGAGTTGCTATAGGAGTCTGCTTATATTCTCTTGCAATCCACTTTGGTTGCCTCGTGGGTTCACTGTACAGACTCGCTTAAGACTGGAAAAGTTTTTATGCGAGGAGAGGATGCCAGTGATGCTTGTGTTTAAATTTTCTGCCAGCTTCCTCCATGGCCTCTTTCCAGATACTTGCTTTGTGCATCTGAAAGTACATGGCCATGCTCTGAGAGTGACTGAAATCTCTCACATCAGCAGATCAGGTGGCTATCAGAGAGTGTGTGCACCAAAACATTGGGACTGCAGGACAGGGCTGGGCTCAACTCTCTGGCATCAGGTTTTAAAGGAAATACTCGAAGCAGTTATTTTAAGTGGTGATGTATTGACAAAGCTAATTTAGATTTCAGACTCTTATTTGGACCATCAAAATCTCTCTCTTTAAGAACCATAGCCTCCTGTGAAAAAGTTCCTTAGTTCAGTTATTA
This sequence comes from Mesitornis unicolor, assembly GCF_000695765.1. NCBI lineage: Eukaryota > Metazoa > Chordata > Aves > Mesitornithiformes > Mesitornithidae > Mesitornis > Mesitornis unicolor. The sequence continues at coordinate 452,881 of NW_010184745.1, read as the reverse complement.
AGGGATGACCACAGCTGGAAGGTGGTGTATGGGCAGGAAGGGAAGTGCATGGTTCAGCCCAGGGAAGCCAGACACTTCTGGTTGCTCAACAGATCAACTACCAGTTGACTACTACTAGCAGTTGGCCACTGAACAGCAGAACACATTGGGAATGTCCCTCTGTGAAATTATCTGATCAGTTCCTTCTGGTGAGAAAACAGGTATTTAAAATGGCTCCTAATCATTAAAAAAGACAAGTTATTTCAGTTTCACTGTGTGTTAAAAAGAGTGGATAAAAGTGCAGAGGATGTGAAGACCAGAGGATGCAAAAACCAGAGGATCAATTGCTGTCGTTCTAACATGAGAACAGAGCTGTAACCATTACTGATGTTAAAATAAGTCTGAAAGCATTACTGGTGCCTCCATATGAACCAGTATCAGATTCACCAACAAATACTACACAAGAAGTAATAGATTTTGGACAGATATTTAGGAATGTGCAAAATCCAAGTGACCTTTTTGACAATCTTGACATAGCGGAGGAAAAATACTGGAAAAATTTTCTAGCTTTATGAGTTTCTGCGGAGGGGAGCATTTCTGGTTTTGTGCTGGAGGGGGATGATCTGATTGCACTGTTTGATAGTGATGAATTGTTTTATATGGTCCTAGTACTTCATGAAAATGTAAACGACTGTTGCTGGTTCGAATAGTTATTAATCCAGTTAATTAGCATTCAAGTACTTAATCTAGTCTATTAATTAAGACTGCATATGTGTTTACTATTTTTTAACTACTTTAGAATAGACGGAAATTGTAATAATTGATGTGGGAATGCAGACTGCTACTGACGTGACAATATTAAAATAAATCTGTCTTCTTGCTTTTTATTTATTTAAGTAAGTATAATGTAATTCATATGACATGTTGAGTCCTGGACAGAGCAATAGGAAAGCTTATCCTGGTATCTTCTTCAGAACTAAAGGTTGGAGTGCAATTAATTCTGCACAATGTGGTGGTGTGGGAAGCCAGTCAGAGGTGCTGTAGAGGGCTGAATGCAGTGATGCGCTGAAATGCCTTCCTCTTATCCCAAAGCCAAAGGCATCTCAGTAAAACTGTTTCGATATCTTAGGCTGTAGAATCATTTCTCTGTAAGCAATTTGCTTGATGAAGCTAGTGTATTTTGCAAAAAGAATTGAATTATGTTGCTTACCCTTCTTTTTCTGTTTGCTGTAGAAAGAGCCTTTATCTGTCGAAAGAGAAGATTGTCAAGTTAGTAGCTGGTTTTTAATCTGTACTGCTATAATTTTGGTTTTGTCTTCAGAGGATGATGGTAGCAATAAAAACCCATCTTTTAAAATATACTAAGAATTGCAAGGGTGCTTTTTACCATGGGAGTAATTGTTGAGTTTTACTGTAGTTCTTTATATTTTATAAAAACCTGCTGTTGGTCAAACATTGACTGTTCTTGCTTGTTTAAAAAATACTGTCTTTGGTTGATAATTCATTTAAGATTACTTATATCTCTTGCTCTGGATTTTAAAAAATAGGTGTATTTTAGTTTATGCATATTGACCTTTCGAAGACTTACTCTAATTCCGTTCTGAAATGCAGTGAACCTTTCCATAAGTTATGATCTGAACAAAGCTGCTGTCTTTATATTTGAAAGTGCTATTAAATATCTGAAACTTCATTTTTCTTGAAAAACTAGTGTATGCTTACACTGGGGACCAAATTCTTGTTTTGTTGAAACTGATGGTTCTTCCTGTGCCAGCTTAACTTGTTGAAGAATGTGGATCTGTATTGAAACCTCCTTTCCGCTGCTTTTGCTATATTGTAATTAGAAATGTAAACATGCCAGTCTAAATTAATCCTATCATTTACTAAATTTGTTTGGGGAAGACAAAGTTGTTTGTTGCTGCTTGAATTTATTTCATATTTCCAGATTTTTAGATCAGTGATTAAAAAATGCAAATAGCATGTCCTATTACCCCAGGTGATTTAAACAGCTGTAACCTATTTAACCCTATTTTAGAGTCCTCATGAGTTCAAGTTCAGGTCCCATGGAATGAGGGGTGGATATATCTTCACATACACAGAATCACAGAATATTAGGAGTTGGAAGGGACCTCGAAAGATCATCCAGTCCAGCCCCTCTGCCAGAGCAGGATCACCTAGACCAGGTCACACAGGAACACGTCCAGGCGGGTTTTGAATGTCTCCAGAGAAGGAGACTCCACAACCTCTCTGGGCAGCCTGGTCCAGTGCTCTGTCACCCTCACAGTGAAGAAGTTTTTCCTGATGTTCAGGTTGAACTTCCTATGTTTCAGCTTGCACCCATTGCCCCTTGTCACTGAGAAGAGCCTGGCTCCTTCCTCCTGACACTCACCCTTTATAAATTTATAAACATTAGTGAGGTCACCCTTCAGTCTCCTCTTTTCCAAGCTAAAGAGACCCAGCTCCCTCAGCCACTCCTCATAAGGGAGATGCTCCACACCCTCGATCATCCTTGTGGCTCTGTGCTGGACTCTCTCCAGCAGTTCCCTGTCCTTCTTGAACTGAGGGGCCCAGAACTGGACACAATATTCCAGATGCGGTCTCACCAGGGCAGAGTAGAGGGGAAGGAGAACCTCTCTCGACCTACTAACCACACCCCTTCTCATACACCCCAGGATGCCATTGACTTAACATACTATTATAACTACTACTATTATTTATTTGTTATTGTTAATATGATATTTGCTTTTGGCTCTGGGATTGTCTTTTTTTTGTTTTGTTAGTTAATTCAAACAAGCCAAATGGCTCAAATTTTTGCTGAATTTTGGTGGAAGCTCTTTTAAAGAGTTAATGTTGATCTAATATTCTTATGATTTGTTCAGCTTTCTGCTGATCCCTTCTGCATAAGAATGGATTAGAGTTTCTCAGGTCACCGCAAGTGATGAAATCTAAAAACAGGGCAGAGAACAGGAGGCTCAGCTCCTGTCAGGCATTGGAAGTAATCAGAGAGTGATTCTGGAAAAGAATATGCAATTCCTTGCATTTGGAAACTGACACTGTGCATGGTTAATGTCATTTTAGTAATTTATTTCTTATTATTAAAAAGAAAAAGCAACGTGGAAGCAGTATCCCTACAGTAAAAATGCTGTTGTTTCCAGAAAAGATAGTCATCTTTGTTTTTTCTCTTCTTGTAAATCCGATATTTAAAGCCTAGCAAAATACCATGGCTTTACCATGGGAATTAAGCTGATAAAAGCTGGTCTAGTAATCTGTGTTCCGTGCTTTGCCAAATTAAAAACATTTCTTTGGCCTTTCACCATGACTGGCATCTCACTGACAGGACATTTGTTTCATTGGCATAAAGCAGCGTTTATAGCTGTGAATTCCTGCCGCACAGGATTCTTTGTAGGTCTGGTGACCTACCTGTGTAGCTTCCTTCTAAGTAGCCATGAGATGTCTCTTCCTGTGTTTTTTGTTTTGTTTCTTGTTCCTGCAGAGATGGTAGTCGAGGTGTGATTTCTAGGCCTCTAGAGGTACAAAAGTGTGTAATTCCTTTCCTCAAAGAATTAATCTTAATTAAAATTAAATGTGTTGGAGAAACCAGCAATTAATGCTTGATATCCGAATACAGTGGAGGCCATTTTGTTTCCTGTGAGCTCACCATCGTCTGCTGTGTGGCCTACCAAGCTCTAGAAGTCAAGGCCCAAAGACTTTCTCGCTTGTTATGAGCAAGAAATGTACCTTTGTAAAGATGTTTTACAACAAACCTCCTAACTACCATAGCAGAGCTTCTGCAAACCTGCGTTGAATTATAAACTGCTACTGTAGAATAAAATGTAACACTAATTAGATTTGGAGAAGGCTAAGGTGGCTTGTGTTTCATTGCATGTTGTATGCAAAAATGTTACAGCTTGGGATGCTTTTTAATGGAACTGAAACCTTTTGAAGGCTTGATGCTGTCAAAATGGCAAATACCTGCAAAAATACATAAGATCAAAAGCTAAGCTTGAAATGAGAAACATTTGTTTATAGATGTTCTGAAGTCATAGGTTGTAGACTGTCTGGAATAGGCAAAAAGCTGGAGGCAGCTTACAGTACAACATAGATATATAGAGATTTATATGCACTTACCTTTTTGCTTTTATATATATATATATATACACACACAGCAACATGCACTGAATAATGCTTTTCATTTAGCCTCAAAGGAACAGAATGTAATTTGGGGATTTATCTTGATACATGCCATGCAAGGGAGAAAAAGATTTGATGTTTCATGCCTAGAATTCTTCAATGTATCATTTGTGTTTTGTTCTAATACCTTACACATCTTCACTTGTGGATTAATTTATTTTCAGTTGCTGGAGATTAGTAATTAGCTTGTTATAAAACAGATAGTAGAAGTGTTATGAGTAATAGATTCTTTTTTTTTTTGAGAAATATGCTTCAATTTATGTAAGCGTTGGTATTTCACAAAGTGTTAGAAAATTAAATTTCCAGTACTCTTGAGCTACTGACATTTTAGGTGTTGTCATGGCTTTTTTGTTGCTATCCTGTGTGTAGATTTCTCAAGCATAAAATAATGAATTGTATGTTAAAAACGTGTTCTAGCTGTCTGCAGCTGCAGCCTGTTTTTCCTTCTGCTCTCTACCTTTCAAATAGCACTGGATAGAGCATGGACTTTTTACCCATTACCAATTTATTCTTTCTGTTTTGTGCATGCCAGGGCCTAAATTTGCATTAAGTATGGAATTATTGGCAGAAGTTTGCTACTCTCTGCAATTTTAAAACTATTAGTTAAAAAAAGTTCATTCCTGAAAGTACTTTCAAAAGCTGAATTCCCAAATGGTTACCACTTGGGCTTACGGTTACGGTATTCAGTTTTTTACTGATATTTGTGTAAGCTAGATTGAGTAAAGGGACTAATATTAAAGTCTGTAGGATGAGATGATGTCAAATTCACTTAATAAAGTTAAAAAAAAAAAAAAGAAAAAGAAAAGAGAAAATGACCTCTGAATCTTTTAGGTTATACAAAGCTTTAAGTGTTGTTCTAATAAAATAAACAATTTGCAGAGATCAGTGTAGGTTTAAGTTGATTTGCTCCATTTACCCTACCAATTTGAACAGAAGAATGTAATGCTTTCTTGGAAATGTCTTTCAAATATTACATTATAGATTAATTTATATGCTGCAGAATGTTGTTATCCATAAAACTTTTTTACCCATCTTGAAAATTAAGTTCTAAAATTAAATGTGTGTAAGAGCAGGCCTTTTCTCTTTCAGTAGGTCACCAAAGATATATTGGGATAAATTATTTGTTCCAAATAAAAGCATTCATCTACATTGGAAAAAACATCTCAAATTTACCAGAAAGCACCGTGACATTTTTCCTATTTTCCTTGCAATGGTGGGGAACACAGATACATATTTAGTAAATCTTTATTAAATTAGCTACTTGGCTAAGTTTCAAATTGGGCTTGAGTTCTTTGGCCTGTCGTGGAGAAGCTGATTGCAAGCAAATACAGAAGTATCTCCAGAAGTTTGATGGAAGAAATTTTGCAAGGGAAGCTCACAACTTAAGTCATATTATTAGGTAATTGATTAATAGGTGACAAATTAACAGATGATAGTTTGTGGTAATTACAGCACTTTCAGGTGGCTTTGTATTTAGTCTGTAGCTTTCAGTGTGGATTAACATAGTTTCATATTGTATGTTTTTTCTTCTATAAAAGAGTGGTTTTGCTTGTGGTTTGACTTTGTAGCAATGATGCATTTAGTGGTATCAGAGCACAGGTGGTAAACTCCAGTGCACAGGCATTGATCGGCCCTCGGGTGGTTTTCTGCATTGCTGGGTGGTATTAAGTGCTTTGCAGAAAGTTGTGACCCTTCCTTTCCTGGCTCGGTGCCGTTCACTCTGTGCCTCGCACCGAGGGGTTTTGTGTCCCATCAGCGCTGTTCACCCTTTGTGCTGCCCAATTAATGGCTGCCTTTCCTGGGCCTGATGATGTTGTGACTGAGGCATTGATCTGAGTCTCTGCTTATAGAAGTTTCTTGCTCTTTGGTGGGAAGAAATGATGAGATGCTGATCTCTGGTGGCACTTTGATGTTGCTGAAAGTTGGGTTTCTTTAACAGTAGATTAAATTGTCATTTTGCAGCTCGTAGCTGTGTTTGATGAGCAAGATCCACACCATGGAGGTGATGGCACCAGTGCCAGCTCGACAGGCACGCAAAGCCCGGAGATTTTCGGCAGCGAGCTTGGCTCCAACGCGGCATCGGCCTTTCAGCCTTACCAAGCAACAAGTGAAATTGAGGTCACCCCTTCAGTCCTTCGTGCAAGTAAGTAAATGTTCCCAGTATCTCAACGTGTTTCATCTTAATTTATGAGGATGCCAAGTGCTGTTACCCATTCATGCTGCTGAGAATATGATTCATTATCTCTCCTTATCGAAAGCTGATCAAAATTTAGAAACTGCGTAAATGCTTGTTGCATGCAAGTAAACAAATCTTTGTTTTAATAAATTATTTATAAAATGCTTTTAAGAGCAGTAAGCTCCTTCTGTGCTGCCAGTTTAAAATTATCCTCGCACTGAAAATCACAGCAAAGTTTCCATATGCAGTTGCTGCACAGCGTAATTTTCAGTTTGCCAGTTTTATTCCACTTAATGAAGAAGAGGATAAAAAGAAACTAAAGATAG
>NW_010184745.1:441191-446181 GCF_000695765.1 Mesitornis unicolor | reverse complement strand
CAAAGGATGGGATCACTCCCTTCTAACCCTGCCAGTGTTGCTAGGTTATGCTCGTCACCTTTCTGTAAAAACACCTGCTGATACGTGCATCTACTGTGTTGCAAAAATACTATTCATTGAAAAACAGAAACCACAGCCAGGAACATCCCTTTATTTTGTTTACTCCAACATGAGAGAGATTTGTTGCAAAGCCACAAAGTAGGAATTATATCTCACAGTTCTTGCTCAGGCAGAATCTTCGAATATTTCAGCTTATTAAGACAAAAATCGCCCAATGAAATTTGCTGTGTAATTTTCATTGTCGTTAAAACCACTATTCAAGCAAGACTATGTTGGATAAAGCACAACTGTAGTGTTTATCATTTTGCTCACTGAAGTTTTGAAGTAGTGACTCTATTCCAGAAAATTCTTGACAGAAATCAATATCAGTCAGTCCTTTGATATTCTACAGATACAGCATTTTAAACAACTCTTTGTAATTCCCAGGATACTACTTTTCTGTAGGTGTTCTTTTAATGGATAAAGTCTGTGTTTAAGTTAACAGGTAAAACATAAATGGAAAAATTATAGCTCTCTAAGTTTGAGGGGTTTTATCCCAGAGTGCTTTTTGCAAAATGAAGGGAACAACATTTAACAATGAGCTTACATAGGCTTGAGTGTGTATCTTTTCAAGCTACAACTGTGCTTTCTTGTAACACAGAATTCAAACAGGGAAAGGATTAATGGCAGAATTTATTTGCATAAGCCAAAAAGCTGTCCTCCTGGGTTATCAACTTGGGTGGAGGCAGAGCAGACAAATACATACACATTTTCTCCTTAGTGTGATTATCTGGTGTATTATACAGTACATTGATGTCAGTGTATCAAAATCATACAGCACAGATAAAATTCAATGATATATTAGACAGCTCACTTATCTTTGGTGTCATTCTGGAAAGTACGTGGAATACTTAGCTAGTTGACTGATTGCTAAACTGACCAAAAAGTGCTTTAAGACTCTACAACGCAAATAAAATGCAGAAGACTTTTAAAACTGTTGATAAGAATGATAGCTCTTTTTGACACTTTTAATGAAAGAATGCAAAAATAAAATGGGTTAAAACAATTAATCATAAACGTGTTATCACAAATCAGAGATGTTCTCCTATCTAGCTAATTCCCCCTTTTTAATGTTGACAATTAGATATATTTTGTTTCTAAATGTTCCAAACCACAGACTTAGAATCCCAGTCCAGTAATATTATCTGGTATTAAACATACCTATTTCAAAAATTTCATTTAAATATACATTGGAAATGGAAATAATATCCCTATTGTATTTCCTTTATAACTTGTGAAGTGAAGCATAGCATACAAATGGTATTCTCAGTATTTCAAATAATTATCTTCTTACTGTGTAAGTTCTATTCAGCAAATAAAACCCATCCAGTTTTGTGGTAGATGCAGATCCTGATTATTACATGTTGACAAGGTCATATATCTATTAATTGGATTGGAGATGGGATACAAAATTGCTGTAATTATTGTAATTTTCAAGCTAATTGCAGGCTTGACGGTGAATATTTTACTTCTAACAAATGAAAAACAGTATTCCGTCTGAAATTGGTTTATAGCATTTTAGACATTTTGTTTCACATCTCGGGTGCTTTTTGCTCGCGCACTGGGCTCTATCTCTCTGCAGTTCGCTCACAGAAGCGTCGCTCTGCGCTGTTCTGCGACCGCTCACCTGCACCCGAGAGGCACGGAACCAGCTCGGTTCAGGGGCAGCATCCCGGTGCATTTGTTGGGGCTTTAGGGCTTGCTGAGATTTTCCTCTCTTTGTTCTGGTTGCCATGCTACCTCTTTTGTTTGTTTGTAGATCACGCCATTGCTCCTCTCCCAGCAAGGGAAAGGTTAGCTAGATCAGGTCCAGCTGGAGAAGTAATATTCATCTGGAGCTCCTCTTTTCCCATGCACAAACACAGCCTGCGCTTTGCACATGAGGGGGTTGTGTCAAATTGAATCTTCCTGTCTAAATGTGGAAACAAAAATGAGGCTGGCCCATACCCCCTATGTTGTTTTGCAATATGAAAACACAATTAATCAATACAAGCAGTTGATTTATTTATGTTTCTTATCTGGCTCTTTCTCTTTTACTGCTTTTCTGTTACCCAAGTTAAACTTCCTCTTGTTGTATTTCATCGGTCGAGCTGCATTTTTTTTCAAATCACACAGCGCACAAGGCGTTTTTTGTGTGTGCCTGCGTGCTTTCTGAGGAGAGGTTGGAAGCTCACTGCAGACGATCGTTAAAGCAGACTGATGTTTATTCCCTGCTGAAATATAAACTGGAGGCGCAGGTGAAAATTGCCAAACCTAATGAGCAATTTGGCAGATAAGGCAGGATGTCAGGGAGTGACAGTTCAGCAGCGGGTGCACTGCCTGTGAACCAAGTTGTTTGTTTCACAGTACTGCATTTAAATATTGTAAATAAAATCCCTTTCCAGCTACATGATACATTGTGAAAAGGGTCATCTCTTTGTCTAGTTTTCCTTTTAAGTTATTTAACTCTGTTAAATAACCAAAGGGGGGGGGGGTCTTAGTTCTGGGTCTTGGTGTTATGCTACCAGTCTCTCTGAATGTTTCAGCAGTTACACTTAAAAAGCATTTTAAATATAGAAATTTATTTGGAAAATATATTAAGAAAGATTTAGAGGACTGATTAATTTTTTTCTGGCCCATAGTAGAGAAGAGTAAGGAGGCTGGAAAAATCTTTCTTTCTCTCTTTCTTTCTTTCTTGAGCTGTTTAATGGGAAGCTATCAAGAAGCAGCCAGACTGTTCTCATATGGACACATTATCGCTGGAGGCAGAAAACACAAGTTGCAACACGGAAAATGCCAGTATGATATTAGGAAAACAATTTTCACCTCAATAGCGAAACAGGCTGCTCAGAGAATGTGTGGTATCTCTGTCCTTGGAGATGGACAGACCTTGACTGAACATGGCTCTAGGCAACCTCATCTACCTGGTCCTGTGTTGTGTGGAGGGCTTAGACCAAGTGACCTCCAGCAATCTCACCCAAACTCCAAAGTTGCTGTGTAGTTCTGTGACTCCAAATATAATGAATAAAATTAAAGTGTTTGCTTCTTGAAGGTATTATTTGTAAAAGCAAATTATGTCCATAGTGAAATATCTAGCAGACAGCTGTGCAAACATACTGTGCATTTACAGCTTCCCAACATGGTTTAATACTGTAGTGGTTTTGTGTCAGTGCAACATAGATCAGTTGACTGTGCCTGTTACAAGACTGCTGCTTTTGTTTTCAGGATGTCTTTGGTAGGTACTTCAGTTCCTTAAAAATGAAATATGGAGTAGTTATAAGGTTTTCCTAAAGGCTGGAGGATGAGCATCTCCCCAAAAAACTGGGCAGAGGAGTCTCAGGAATTACCAAGAGCTACCTGGAAATGGTGTATTCTAGTGATGTATTTTTTTTCTCAAGTGATCTGTATCATATATTTTAGTAGGACTCTTGGCGTTGGTTTCATATTCTGGTCACAGAGGCAGGCTGTAAAAGGGAAAAAGGTCTAGATGAGAATATTATGAAGCGAGTGCACAGCTGGCTGTGAAGATGTACGAAAAGTACAGAGGAGCAAAGAAGTTGCTGCAGCTTTGCATCTCTGTTTACGCAGCAGCACGGCTGTAGCTGTAAGGTTCCCTGCGTGCGTGTGTGTTCGTACCCTGCAATAAGCACAAGTTTATTCCTCATGGGTAAGAACATGCATGCAGGCTTTCACTGAGAATTCATTGATATATTAAAGTTCATGACCTTGCTTTCCTTTGAATTTGTGGATCTGTCTGTGCTTTCCGAGTAGCTTTTAGTAGTTCGCTGGCAAATTAGTTGGACATATCAAGTATAGTCCCTGAGGGCTCTCTTAGGTTAAGGACTGTTCAGTATTTTAATAAACCTGAACTGGAATATGAAGTATTGCATAAAAAACTAAGATGACATTTCAAGTGCTTTGGATGTCAAGGTTTCAGTTCAGCTTTCACTTCATACATTTATAAACTGTTTTGAAATCAGTGAGATGTGCAGTCACTCCATCTAGAAAGAAAAAAGTAATTTGCAAGGCAGTACTACTGAACAAAGTACACGGTGCTGTGAGAAGGATCTGCGTGTTACAGTGCATTACTATCATGCGTCTGGGCATTACACTCTGCCATCAGCGGATGAGAGGCAAATGCTGTTGTGGGTTCACTGAGGTCATGAGCAGGAAGAGCTAAGGTGGAGTGACCAGTTGTGGTGCCAGGCTTGGAGAAAGCTGAAAAAGCAAAAAGAGTAAGGTGGTTTGGAGGTTATGACCAAGCATTGGAAGTACTGGTTCATTTAGTTAAGACAAAAACTGATCGTGTCCAAGTCTTCAAATGTATGATTTTTTTCTTGTTCTCCATGTCTGCCAAGAGAAGGGCAGTTGGCATTTCCTGGGGAAAAGCCATTTTTGGTAATCTGTAGGCATAAAGAACATTTTTGCACCTCATAAAAGAAGTCTTTGTGGGAATGGTTCAGAGGTGTGTTCTGTGCGCTGCCCTGCCCTGCGCTGTGCTGTAAGGCAGGAAGGTGACTGGCTGGTGGTGGCAGATCTGTCCTGTCCCTGACTGAGCCATTAGGTTGCTTTTCAGCCACTGGTGAGCCACTTATGTCCGTAGTAAGTATGTGTGTGTCTTTTCTTAGCATCTCGCGATCTGAGTGTTCAAATAATCCAGTACTACAGCAAACCAGTTAGAGGTGTGAGTGCATAAATAAGCGTGTGAATTTCAAGTGCTTTAAAATTGCTGTTTTAAATATGGCACTTCACTGATTTGATACAAGTATTTATCTAGAGTCCCAAATGCATATTCTGGGAATTAATTTGTTAATATTTCTAAGTGCCTTTGTTTAAAGGATTGGAGCAGTGCATGTTAGGGTTGACAAAGAACTGCAGATGTGAGTTCATTTTTGTTCCGGTTTCAAAAATG